>NC_134689.1:22771192-23075359 GCF_050947455.1 Rhinoderma darwinii | reverse complement strand
GGTCCTAACTACTATATGGGGACACAAAGGAGGACCTAACTACTATATGAGGGCACAAAGGGGACCTAACTACTATTTAGGGGCACCAAAGGGGACATAACTAACATGGGACACAAAGGTGGACCTAACTACTCTAGAAGGACACAAAGGGAAACTAACTGCTAGGGAAGCATTCCTGTGTAGGGAGGGCACTATTGCTGTGTGGGGCCTAAAGGTGGCACAACTAGTGTGCGGGGGGCACTATTAATTCATTACTGTAAGAAGTAATCATGGTGTTCTGGGCCGAATGAGGAAGAAAAGGGAAAGTGAACAACTCCAATATGAAAAGGTGTCACCTGTGAGTCACTGAATGTCACTGTACGGCATTAACTTATATGGTCTGCAGAGCACCTGTGTAGAACTGGTATGTACAACTATATGGTCACTATATTGTGGTGATATTGGTCTTTAGTTTACTACACGCGTTTTACTACACAATTGAGAGTGGTCACATTATTTCTATATAGCTGAAGGGTGGGACCCAAGAATTATTTCCTCTGGTGAGCCCAAGGCACACTAGTCCGACACTGTCCAGCACCCACTATCAACTGTTGTCAGCTGGGGAAATACTCTATAGTTGCTTGGTAAAATAAAGCATTACAGCATGTCCACTGATATAATTAAATTTCAATGAACTCCTGTGATCATCCAGAGACAAGAGCAAGTCAAATTGATGGGGCAAAGTGGGGGGAGTAATAAAGCATTTAACCAGGGGTTGTCTAAAAATTTACATTTCTTTGACAGCTCCCTCAGTTTTCCAATCACTATTTATTTTCCTCAATTTCACAAGTTAAGGCATCACTAGGATATGTAATCATTTACTGATCGGTCTGCTCCCATGATAATCAAATTTCTGTGAGTCACTATGAAGTAAACTGTTGCAGTCACCCACTGCTCCTTAGGCTCTGTTCATACCTAGTTTGTTCCTTCCATTGAAGGTATACATTGTAGCTTTCCCGGTGCATACATCGATTGTAGGACAAAAACTAAATGTGAACAGTCTTAGGCCTCAAGCACACATCAGTGATTCTCTTCAGTATGATATCCATTTTGTTTAACGGATAGCACACCGACCCATTCATTTCTATGGGACTATGCACAGTTCTGTTATTTTCGAGGATCCGTGTGTCGGTTCCGTAAATAATGTATTTATACAGGGAGATGTGCTGCCGACTAGCGATCATTTTATTGACCATTTTATTAGCGACCATAAACGAGCCGATCAGCCAATGAACAAGCGTTTGATTGATCATTGGCCCGTGTAAAAGTGTTTTTAGATGCAAATATAGTAACAAGCCACTAGCTTCATGAAATTCAATACAATTTCTTATCTACTCAGCACTGTCAGTGATACAACTAAACTCGTACAGATCTCATTGATCAAACAATTATCATAGACTCTCTATCCATGCCATCTAAATTTAACAAAAATTAAGGTTTCATAATAAAAAAAAGGGTGTACAATCCTAGCATGTAATGAGTCACCTTTAATTTTCTCAATTTATTCATCAAACACAATAGTTTTGTAAGATACAAACTTATATACTCTTTTTTCAAGAAATATGTATTGTGAAAGTCATCAAACTTTCAACAGAGGGCCAGCCCTGCCCTCAAAGAGGTTGTCTCAGGAATACAACTCCTTTGCATATGCCCTTTTGGGGTATGTTCACACATGGCCTATTTCTTGCAGAAACATCCATTCCATAAATCTGAATGTGTCTGCAGCATATGCATGGTTTTCTGCAAGCCCCTTTCAGATAAATAGGACAGTCACAGACATTTCTGCAGCAAATCTACATTGTGTGGATATACCCTTAGGGCATATGGACATCACAGCGGAGGGTGCACAACTCACGACCCATTTTTATTAGCCAGAGTGGTGAGCCACTAAGTAAGAGCAGCTCCCGCTCCGATAGACCCAGCTTGTCCATGTATTACATAGTCCCCATTGTAAGGAAAATGTATGGCCGAACGAAACTACTTAAACCTCCGACCATCACGAGGGCTTTCAGGAGACAGACCGGCAATGATCAGTCGGGCAGTCATATTAAATAATCCTCCTACCCATCAAATTCCATAGAGATTTCAGCCCATATTCGGAGCAAAAGTATTAAGGAAAACATTAAAAATTACAAACATTTAATTATCTAAAAGAATAAAACAGTATAAAAAAAAGAAAAACTCACAACACTCCAATAACTGTTGAACAGGTCACACTAATAAAAACCTGAATAGATGCCAACAGAGTGCCATGATCCTTTTAAATAATATTCCAACCCCTTTCCTTCTATTAACCCCTACAATATAATAAAAAAGAGCAAACCTTTCCATAACTAATCATAAAATTCATAGAATTTGTATATTTTGTTGACTTCCTATGTAATAATATTAACATGGATGGCATTTTATTCAGTTATTACACCTAACCACATACTATATTGCCCATTACGGTTGGCTTCAGGTTGCCTTTTTCTCTTTTACAATTGCCAATATTTAGCCATGATTATGTACAAATAGTCCAGACAATTGCCTAAGCAGAAAATCAATGTTGTGTCTCGTTTCACCGGGAAATTCTAAAGCCGAAATATCCAACTGATCAACAGCAATAGGCTTTTTAATAATAAATAAATTGTGTTTCCATTAAAAGGTCACGTAGGTGGTGACTCCCCAGTCATCGTGAGGTTGGTTAGTGTAGGTAAACGCTCCTGTCAGCCGGTAATGGGACTCTTATTTAACTATAAGCTGCATTTTCTTTCTTCTGACTTGCCCTTCGGAGACTAATCATTCTAGAATGTCTTCACTTGAGAAGAATTTTTATGATTCACTGGAGAGTAGTACAAAAAGTGAAGCTGATTTTTCTTTTTTGTTTAAAGAAGTGAGACTTTCCTTTATTCAAATGTGATGTGTATTAAAGATGTTTATTATAGAGGTTATCCGGGACGTACATTTTTTTTTAGGGGCTGGAAATTAAATAAATAAACCAAAAAAGTAATACTTTCCTATCCTTGCCCCCGTCGCTGTCACTCTGGTGACACTCCCGGTCCATGTTACATGCACGTAGCATGTGACCGCTGCAGTCAATCAGAGGGCTCAGCAGGGCTCACTGGTGACTAATCGTATTTCTTGCATTATGCCAGAAATACAACATATGACCACTGTGCCTTCTGATTGGCTGCAGCAGTCACATGCTATGTGCATCTAAACAACCACCGGGAGTACCGCCGGAGCGATAGCGCTGGATCGCCAAGGGGCAAGGATAGGTAAGTATTGCTTTTCCGGTTCATTCATATAATTTCCAGCCCCTGATAAATAAAAAAAATCACATCCGAGATAACCCCTTTAAGGGGTTATCGAAAGCACAAGAAGGATTTTCCAGAATACGTTAAAAAAAATTGCCTTTTGTGAAATACTGTATATATTGGTTGGTCAACCTACACCAGGTTGACCAACCTGGTGTAGAAATGACAACTACCAGAACACCCTGACAGTGGCAGTCATAGAAAGAACAAATGGGGCAACCACCAACCTGGGCAAGCGTGGGCCCACCACTGCTTAGAAATCAGTCAAACCACTGAATGTTATCAATCTAAACAGCAATAGTACAGTATATTGATGCCGAAATATTATTCATTAATTTTGTTCAAATTACTCTCCAGGGCCCTCAGACGGCCGGGAGAGTTTATGGCCACTCTCTATCTCTGCTACATGGGCCTACATTCGTTTTCTTCTGCGCTTTGACTGAGTGTAACAAATCATTGATATCATATACTACTGTGTATCCCATAAGAAATGAAAAGTCATAAAGCAGAGTTATTAGAGTACATGTTGAATGTTAAGCTGACAATTAGGGTGTTGGGGCCCATGGCTAAAAGGGGCCCATAGCTGTTAGTCTTAAAATTGAAGTGAAGTGTTTGCAAAAAAAATTAAAATTAATTGCAGATCTTACGTGCTCCTCTAATTATCTGAATATACATGAGCTGAAAAGTAAATGACAACAATTTCGAAGAAATCCTGTTACTAAATAGAAAATATCAATCAAGTCAAAAATCGTAAAAGAATATGATTTGTTAGAGAACATTTTCTTGAGTGATGTAGAGTTATTATTTATCTCTTCCACTTCTTATATAAGTTGTTTACTGTGAATGTATTATGTATGCAGCTCAGCAATGATTTTATATTATATACATCTATTGCCATATGCTTGAATTACTGTTAATAGATTATTAGATGTTCAATCATTTTTTTTTCCATTTGAAGATTGCTTCCCTCCCCTACTCCTGCAACATCGTTGGATCATAATCAGCATCTGCTCGAATTTAGAATACATTATTAACTGAATTGTTTGTGTTTAAGCCGTTCTTGTGAGATTTTGGGTCGAGCAAGTAAAAGCCAAGAAGAATAGCCGAGTTCTCTCTGGGCATTGAGATGACATTTAATAAGAGGCAACAGAGAACTTTCAGCCTTTTTGTTACATGCAAGCAAAACGGTGTGCTGACAGCACAGTTATTGTAAATGTACCACTGGGGAATAGGTCTCTTAAACTGCTTTTTTTTTTTTTTCCGTCTGTGCACCTGAAATAACTTTTTATCTACGGATCTTTAATGATCAACATAGCCAGGGAGCAGTGTTTAGCACTTTTGCGCCACGAAATAAAGAAAAAGGTTAAATAATCAATAAAACTATTATATGAATTAGTATTATATCATCTATATACTATAACACATAATTAATTATATTACATATATACTGTATATACTATATCATTATATATAATTGAAACCACAGGCATGATCAATGTACTAAATAGTTAAATTAATATAGACGTGGGAGAAGAGGTGTTACTTTCACTAGAAAAGTGGATCTTTGAACTGTGATTGGTTTGCTGCTGACCAAACCAATGAGTGAAGTTTAAAGAAGTCCTCCAGCAATTTTTTTTTTGCCAATATACTGCAGTATAGGCTATTATTAAAGAATAATGTAGAGGTTCTTGTGTATGCTTTGTGCATACCCGTATTAGTTGATGGGTCATTTATGGGTTGTCTGCCATCATGGTTCCTTCTTCCCCTTTGATATGGTTCCCCTAATGCAGCCTAAATTTAGGGTGCGGAGTCTCATCACACTGCATTTGTTCTGCTCTGTCCTATCTTGGTGCAGCAAGTGATAGATCAGTGATATAGAACTTCTGTCCTCATACTGCTCAAGTCTCAGTGTATTCCTATGTGATGCAGCTTCAGCCTGTCTCCTCTGCATTATGCTTGTTATAGATTGCTCTGTAAATTTTTACACAGGAGGCAGTGAGGAGCAGCATCTCCTGGAAATACACTGGACACTTTGCACACAGCACTCACAGATAGTATAGATAGTTAATGTGTCAGGGGACTTTTATGACTATGTATTGTATGGACTCACCTATTATATCATTGCACTTTGGCTCCCTTAGAGAGGGCAAAAATGATCTTTTCAGCAGCAATCTATGCATGGAGGGACATATAGAGGACTAAGGAAGTTGGAGTGGGTGGGGAGGGGTCTGAGAGATGCCAGGAAGGATTTGATTGGTGAGGATGTAATACTGTAGTTCAGAGGAAGTCAGACACACAAGAGAAACTGACTTCCTGTCTACACATGAGAGTGTGGTGTATTTTGGTGGTCAGACTAAGTTCACATGACACAACTGTCCATATTGAAAGGGTTAAAAAATTTACAGATGTTACTGAGCTGGGAATAAACAAATGAGACTGCTAGAATATTGCTGGTGAGTTAGCATAATGTGTGCAAAAACAGCGTACTTTAAGGACTCTCCCTGTTTTTTTTTTTCACTCAATCCTCACAAGGATGTATGGACTTTCCTAGTCATATTCCCAGGTTGATGTTCCCACAGTAGTCACCGATTGGAGGTGTATAGGCTGCTAGGTAAGTCTGAAACAAAAGCAGAGGTCAAGACAGGAACAATGCCAGAGGTCGTCATGGGAAGCAGTCAGGAAGTGACAAACCAGAGAAGAAGATGTAATCAAAGGAGAGACCAGGGGTAAATAAGTATCCAGTAACAAATCCAAAGGAACAAGACAAAGACAAAGTACAGAGGAAAAGCTAAGGTCAAGGTCAGACAAAATAGATTAGACAAGCTTAGACTAAGAACTTTTTGATACATATAAAGAATAACATGTATTTGTTGAATACCCCTTTAAGGTAGCGCTGTTATTATTTGCACTTATACATTAAATCTGGCATCATTAGTAGAGACTGGCGAGCGCAAGGTCATAATGAGTGATATGAGATAAAATGTAACTAAGCTTTCTAACAGAACAATTAATTTCACCATCTAAGCAGCGTTTGCCTTCCAGCTGGAAGGATAAATAAGGTTGTTGTTTTTGTTTTTTTTTAACCTTATTTTATATTGTTTTGGCCTGAAGTCAAGAACAAATATACTTTATGTTTTGTTTTATCAACTTTAGCATTTACCATCTACATAAATAACTTTGTGAACAATCACCTCAGGCTGCTACAAATAAACACATCACAAGCTGTTCTGCTGCAGACATGTAGTAAAGTATGAGCACAATCCTCTTTATATTTATTCACATTTCAAATAATAATTATCCGGTGGAAATGACTCGTACCTCCCCATTCTTCCTACCAGGAACCTCTCTCCTCTCCTTTCCTTCCTTCTAGCTGCCCAATCCCCTCTCTGTTCCCATTCTTCACTTCCTGTCACTATTAACCCTTTCACACCAAAGCCTTCCCCCTCCAAACCCCATCATTTCCTCCGCTAAACCATTCCGATTCCATCTAAATAAGGTTTGTTTTTTGTTTTTGTTTTTAAAAAACAAACAAACATCTTTATTGTCCTTATTTTAGTAGTTCCCCTTTAAGTTTCAATTCCCTGTGAATTTGTATTGCTGTAGGAATTGCAGATTTACTGAAATAGGACTGGACTCCTAATGACAGTGACATGGATTAAAGTTGGCAATGCTTCGGATTTCATACTACCGACTCTCTGTCTTTTTAAAAATTGATTTTTACCCTAGGAATATGCAAGCAATAGTCTTAAATGGAATATAAAAGAAACATGAATAAGCTTTCAACGTTACAAAGTGTGAATCTGATTGAAGTAAGAGATATAAGTAGAAGGCATATGAAACAAAGCAGTAACAGCAGGGGTCGGGTCGGAGCCCAGCGATCCAGACACACAGTATTATAACAAAAATGTGTCTCTGATAATTCAGGTGAAGGTATAATTAATGTAGGGCGCTGCACGATTCATACCAATACAGGCCAATGTGTTGTAGTCATAGGGGTGTCTCGTTAAAAAAACAAAAACTTTTTTCAGTAGTAAATGAAGAGAGCTGAGATTTTAAAGAAGTTTTCGAGTCATAAGAAATTGATGGCCTATCCTCAGTAGAGGCCATCAATATCTGATCGGTGGAGGTCCGACTCCCGGCATCCTCGTCGATCATCTGTTTTGAAGGGGCCGCGGCACTTGTACGAGCACTGCTACCTTTTAATTACTGTCACTGCTCGTACTGTGAATCGCCATCACACTTGTAGCGCCGGCTCACAGTATTACAGCTGTAATACTGTGAACCGCCGCTACTAGTGTGGCGGTGATGCACAGTACGAGCAGATAAGAAATTAAGGGGAAGCAGCGTTCCTACGAGAGCCGGGGGTGTCGGTAGTCGGACCCCGACCGATCATAAATACTGATGGCCTATCCTGAGGATAGGCCATCAATTTCTTATGACTAGGTCATCAATTTCTTATGACTGGACAATCCCTTTAAGGCCAGGGATACACCTAGACATTTGTTTAGCTCTACTGATGGATGTAAACTCTTGAGTGACTGCTGCAGTCCACAAGATTGTTTGCATTTCAATGTACTCATTTGGACTGCAGCTGTAGCTCAAAAGTCAGTATCGCTACTGAGGGAAATTTATTAAGACTGGCGTTTTATACATCAGTTTTAAAAGAAGGAAAAAAATTTGTTTAGTACGACACATATATTAAGAGGCGAAAGTTTGTTAATAAATGTGTTGCATCTTTCGTTCAATTGTGGTGCAAGGGCCGCAGCCGTGCGCAATATTTCCCCCCCACGTCACCCATAAAAAAAAACACATAATCACTTCACCGCTCTTCTTCTCCCCCTTCGGCTCCTTCATCAATCTAGCTGGCTTTTACAAGGTCCTGACACCGAGCCGCGACAGGACCTTATATGCGAAGCAGCACTTCTACATCATCAGGGCCACGTCGCATACAATGTCCTGACGCTAACCAGCATCATTACATTGTATGGGCTGCACTGGAATGATGAGGGATACGGAGGGCAGAAGAGGAGGGGAGAGGTGAGTATTATTTTTTTTACTTATTCTACTTTTATTTTTAATTTAACTGTCCAAAGGGGTGGTGGTTAGTCGGATTCTGGGGGCAAGGTACGAGGAAACAGAGTAAAATATTTTATTTCCACTATAATTTACGCCAATTTTCTGGTGTAAACTATAATGAATTTGTTGGACCGTGGTGGCCACGCCTCTTTTCCTGAAAAGTGGCATGGGGGGCACAAATAGGCAGAAAGTCGGAACTTGCATATCAAATTTCGACTTTTGGGCCCTTTTTGAGACTTTTCTGCTCCAGAAAACTACAGTTAGGTCAGAATTATTTGGACAGTGACACAATCTGCATTATTTGGGCTCTGCTGCCACCACATTGGATTTGAAATGAAACAACTGAGATGCAATTGAAGTGTAGACTTTCAGGTTTAATTCAGGGGGTTGAACAAAAATATCCTGGGAAACGTTAAGGAATTGCAACAATTTTTCTACACAGCCTCCTCATTTCTGGGGCTCAAAAGTAATTGGCCAAATTATCATTACCATAAATAAAATGTTTTTTTTTAATACTTTGTAGAGAATCCTTTTCAGGCAATGACGGCCTGAAGTCTGGAAACCATGGACATCACCAAACACTCGGTTTCCCCATTTGTGAAGCTTTGCCCGGCCTTTACTGCAGCGGTCTTCAGTTGTTACTTTGTGGGTCTTTCTGCCTTAAGTTTTGCCTTAAACAAGTAAAATGCAGCTCGATCGGGTTGAGATCTGGTGATTGACTTGGTCATTGCAGAATATTCCACTTCTGTGCCCTAATAAACTCCTGGGTTGCTCTCAAGTTATGTTTTGGGTCATTGTCATCTGTCCTGTGAAGCGACATCCAATCACCTTGCTGCATTTGGTTGAATCTGAACAGAAAGTAAATCCCTGAACACTTCAGAATTCATCCGGCTGCTTCTGTCTTCAGTCACATCATCAATAAACACTAGTGACCCAGTGTCTTTGGCAGCCATGCATGCCCATGCCATCACACTGCCTCCACCATGCCATCACACTGCCCCCACCATGCCATCACACTGCCTCCACCATGTTTTACAGAGGATGTGCTGTGCTTTGGATCATGAGCCGTTCCAAGCCTTCTCCATACTTTCATCCTCCCATCATTCTGGTACAGATTGATCTTAGTTTCATGCTGTTCCAGAACTGGGCGGCTTCTTTACATGCTGTTTGGCAAAGTCTAATCTGACCTTTCTATTTTTGAGGCTGATTAATGGTTTGCATCTTGTGGTGAACCCTCTGTATTTGCTCTCATGAAGTCTTCTCTTTATGGTAGACATAGATACTGATACACCTACTTAAAGGAGAGTGTTCTTCACTTGGGTAGATGTTGTGGAGGGGTTTTTCATCACCATGGAAAGGATTCTGCGATCATCCACCACTGTTGTCTTCCGTGGACGTCCAGGCCTTTTAGAGTTCACAAGATCACCAGTGCGCTCTTTTTTTTAAGAATGTACCTGTAACTGTTGATTTGGCCACTCCTAACATTTGTGCTATTTCTCTGATGGATTTCTTGAATTTTTGTCAGCCTAACGATGGTCTGTTTCACTTGCATTGGGAGCTTCATTGACCTCATGTTGTGGGTTCACAGCAACAGCTTCCAAATGCAAATGCCACACCTGGATTCAACTCCAGACCTTTTACCTGCTTAATTAATGATGGATTAATGAGTGAATAGCCCATGCAGCCCATTAAATAGCTTTTGAGATAATTGTCCAATTTCCTTTGGTCCCTTGAAAAAGAGGCAGCTACATATTAAAGAGCTGTAATTCCTAAACCCTTCCTCAAATTAGGATGTGAATCCCCTCATATTAATGCTGAGATTCTACACTTTAAGCCCATATTCATTATATAACTGGATATTCAATATGTTTTGGTAAACAGCTAAAATGCAAAAACTTGAGTCAATGTCCAAATAATTCTGGACCTAACTGTATGTAAGAAAAGTTGATTGATTACCCTGTAGGATAAATCTGCAGCGCTTCATCAGCAGTGTAAGGCCTTAGATAGCATTATTTCACCATGTTACATGCTACAGGTAGCTGACATTACCTAACCCATAAATGAAATCAATTTACATAGGTTTTCCAATGTGTAACAGATTTATTGACAAATAATATTTTTAGAAATTGAGCGATTCCTATAGGAATTCAGCCAACTGCCTGTACTAAATGTCTAGATTACTTAAAAAATAAACGAGAGAGATAACTCCTGACACTTTATACAATCAATTCAAATGAGGAAAGATACAAGAGGAAATAATATGGTAAACTTCCCTTAACCCCTTCCTTCTATGTGACGTAATAGTCCGTCACAGGAGTTGTCCTGTTAACGCAAACTGACGGACTATTACGTCACAGCATTAATAGGGCACTGTGTCAGGCCTAATTCCACTAAAGTCAGCAAAAAACCTGTGGGGTCAAAATTCTCACTATACCCCTCGATAAATTCCTTGAGGGGTGTAGTTTACAAAATGGGGTCACTTTTGGGGGGTTTCCACTGTTTTGGTACCTCCAGGATGTTACAAACGCGACATGGCACCGAAAATCATTCCAGCAAAATCTGTGCTCCAAAATCCAAATGGCCCTGTTTCCCTTCTGAGCCCTGCTGTGGGTCCAATCAGCAGTTTATTACCACATATGAGGTATTCCCGTAATCGGGAGAAGTTGCTTTACAAACGTTGGGGTTCTTTTTCTCATTTATTCCTAGTAAAAATTAAACATTTCTAAATTTTTTCAGAAAAAAGGTGCATTTTCATATTCATGGCCGAATTCCACAAAATTCTGCAAAAAACCTGTGGGGTCAAAATGCTAACTATACCCCTAGGAAAATTACTTGAGGGGTGTAGTTTCCAAAATGGGGTCACTTTTCGGGGCTTCCTACTGTTTTGGTCCCGCAGGCACTTAGCATATGTGACATGGCACCCGAAAACCATTCCAGCTAAATTTGAGCTCCAAATGGTTCTCGTTCCCTTTTGACCCCTGCCGTGTGTTCAAGCAACAGTTTATGACCACTTATGGGGTATTGTCGTACTCGGGAAAAATTGCTTTTCAAATGTTGGGGTGCTTTTTCTCCTTTATGCCTTGTAAAAACCAAAAATTTCAACATTTTATTAGAAAAAATGTAGATTTTCATTTTCACGGCCTAATTCCACTAATGTCAGCAAAAAAACTGTGGGGTCAAAATGCTCACTATACCCCTCGATAAATTCCTTGAGGGGTGTAGTTTCCAAAATGGGGTAACTTTTTGGGGGCTTCTACTGTACTCTGATACTCGGGAGAAATTGCTTTATAAATGTTGGGGTGCTTTTTCCTCTTTATCCCTTGTGAAAATGAAAAAATTCAACTTTTTAGTGGAAAAAATGCTGATATTAATTTTTACGGCCTAATTCCAATAAATTTTGCAAAAGACCAGTGGGGTCTAAATGCTTACTATACCCCTAGATAGATTCCGGAAGGGGTGTAGTTTCTAAAATGGGGTCACTTTTGGGGTGTTTCTACTGTTTTGGTACCTCCAGGACGTTGCAAACGCGACATAGCACCGAAAATCATTCCAGCAAAATCTGTGCTCCAAAATCCAAATGGCGCTCCTTCCCTTCTGAGCCTTGAAGTGGGTCCAATCAGCAGTTTATTACCACATATGAGGTATTCCCGTAATTGGGAGAAGTTGTTTTACAAATTTTGGGGTTCTTTTTCTCCTTTATTCCTAGTAAAAATTAACAATTTCTACGTTTTTTCTGAAAAAAGGTGGATTTTCATATTCATGGCCGAATTCCACTAAATTCTGCAAAAAAACTGTGGGGTCAAAATGCTAATTATACCCCTAGGAAAATTACTTGAGGGGTGTAGTTTTCAAAATGGGGTCACTTTTGGGGGGTTTCCACTGTTTTGGTCCCTCCTGGAAGTTGCAAACGCGACATGGCACCGAAAATCATTCCAGCAAAATCTGTGCTCCAAAATCCAAATGGTGCTGTTTCCCTTCTGAGCCCTGCTGTGGGTCCAAACAGCAGTTTATTACCACATATGGGGTATTGCCGTAATCGGGAGAAATTGCTTTACAAATGTTGTGGTTCTTTTTCTCCTTTATTCCTTGTAAAAATTAAAAAATTCTACGTTTTTTAAAAAAAAAAGATGGATTTTCAATTTTACAGACTATTTCCAATAAATTTAGCAAAAAACCTGTCAGGTTAAAATGCTAACTATACCCCTCGATAATTTTCCTGAGGGGTGTAGTTTCCAAAATGGGGTCACTTTTGGGGGCTTTCCACTGCTTTGGCATCACAAGACCTCTTCAAACCTGACATGGTGCCTAAAATATATTCTAAAAAAAGGAGGCCCCAAAATCCACTAGGTACTCCTTTGCTTCTAAGGTCCATGTTTCAGTCCAAGAGGACACTAAGGCCACATGTGGAATATTTCTAAAAACTGTAAAATCAGGGTAATAAATATGGAGTTGCAATTCTTGGCTAAAACCTTCTGTGGTACTAAATGTTTTTATTACAAATTAATTTTGTAAAAAAAAAAAAATAATTTGTACATTTCACATCTATTTTGCTTTATTTCCTGTGAAACGCCTAAATGGTTAAGAAACTTTTTGAATGCTGTTTTGAATACTTTGAGGGGTGTATTTTTTAAAATGGGGTGATTTATGGGGACTTTCTAATATATAAGGCCCTCAAAGCCACTTCAAAACTGAACTGGTCCCTGTAAAAATCGCCTTTTGAAATTTTCTTGAAAATGTGAGAAATTGCTGCTAAAGTTCTAAGCCTTGTAACGTCCTAGAAAAATAAAAGGACGTTCAAAAAACAATGCAAACATAAAGTAGACATATGGGGGTTGTTAACTAGTAACTATTTTGTGTGGTATTACTATCTGTCTGAGGCTGGGTTCACACGAGCACATTAACGTCCGTAATGGACGGACGTATTTCGGCCGGAAGTCGAGGAGTCCCTGCCTCGCTGCAGGACAACTGTCCCGTACTGTAATCATGTTTTCAGTACGGGACAGTAGTTCCACGGAGAGGCAGGGACTCCTAGCGTCGTACATAACTACGATGCTAGGAGCCCGGCTCCCTGCACTGAGTTCGGTCCGGGACTTCCGGCCGAAATACGTCCGTCCATTACGGACGTTAATGTGCTCGTGTGAACCCGGCCTTACAAGCAAATACATTTAAATTAAGAAAAATGAAAATTTTTAAACATTTTCTCTAAATGTTGGTGTTTTTCACAAATAACTACTGAATTTATCGACCAAATTTTTTTACTAACATCAAGTACAATATGTCACAAGAAAACAATCTCAGAATCGCTTGGATAGGTGAAAGCATTCCCAAGTTATTACCACATAAAGTAACACATGTCAGATTTGAAAAAAATCGGCTGTGTCCTGAAGGCCAAAACAGGCTGTGTCACCCCTTAGTGACCACCAATACGCCTTTTTACGTCGGTCACTAAGGGGCCTTAGGCTAGGCTGACGCCTTTTTACGTTCGCCTAGCCTAAGTCCTGCACGGGTCTCCCGTGCAGCCAGGAGCCGGGGCTCTGCTGTCTGATGACAGCTGAGCTCCTGCTCCAACGCCCGTGATCGAAGTTTACTTCGATCGCGGCCGTTTAACCCGTTAAATGCCGCCGTCAATAGCGACCGCGGCATTTAACTTTGTTTACAAGTCACCCATCGGCGGCCCGCGAATGCAATCGCGGGTCTCCGATGGGCTGTCATGGCAGCCGGAGGCTTGATAAAAGCCCCCAGGTCTGCCCTGGACATATGCCTGTTAGGACGCGCCGGAGGCACGTCCTAACAGATTGCCTGTCAGATTTACACTGACAGGCAATAATGCTCTGGTATACGAAGTATACCAAAGCATTATAGCAGCGATCTGAAGATCGCACAGTAAAGTCCCCTAGTGGGACTAATAAAATAAGTCATCAAAGTGAGATAAAGATTATTAATAAAAAGTACAGTAAAAAAAAAAATAAAACCATTTTTTTCCATAAAAAGTGGTTTTATTTAGTAAAAGTGTAAAAAAAAAAAAAAGTACACATATGTGGTATGGCCGCGACCGTAATGACTCTATTAATAAAGTTAATATGTAATTTAAACCGCAAGGTGAACACCGTAAAAAAAAACGCAAAAAACAATGGCGAAATTGCAATTTTTTTCCATTGCCCCCCAAAAAAGTCATAATAAAAATGAATCAATAAGTCCCATGCACCCCAAAACAGTACCATTCAAAACTACGTCTTGTCCCGCAGAAAACAAGCCCAAAAAATTACTACATTGATGGAAAAATAAAAAAATTACGGCTCTTGGAGAGCGACGATGCAAAAGCAAATAATTTTAGTTCAAAAGTGTTTATATTGTGCAAAAGTCGTAAAACATAAAAAAACCTCTACATATGTGGTATCGCCGTAATCGTACCGACCCATAGAATAAAGATAACATGTTATTTACGTTGCATAGTGAACGGAGTCAATTTAAAAACGCATAGAACAATGGCGGAATTTCAGTTTTTTTTTATAATCCCCCCCAAAAAGGTTAATAAAAGTTAATCTAAAAATTATATGTACCCTAAAATGGCGCTATTAAAAAGTACAACTAATCCCGCAAAAAACAAGTCCTCATACAGCTATGTAGACGAAAAAATAAAAACGTTATAGCTCTTTGAATGCGACTATAGAAAAACGAATAAAATAGCTTGGTCATTAGGGCCTAAAATGGGCTGGTCACTAAGGGGTTAAGGGGTTAATCCAGAATTAACAGGCTAAAAATAGGTGCTGGATTATCAGACATTAAAGGAACTGGATATAAAATTTAACACGTAGCGGATTTTCTGCGGAATACAGTAACAGCAAATTGTATGATATTTGAGCGAATCTCATCCACATTTTCACGCAGAAATTGACACGCCGTATGTATTTTTAAAGCTGCAGTGTGTCAATTTATGCTGCAGAAAGTGTACGTATTTGTTGCAGATTTTTTCCATTGAGTTGAACGTTGAAGAAGAAACACGCAATCAAATGCTAATGTGCTGCAGATCCACAAAAAAATGGCAAGTCCAGATAGTTTAAAATAAGTTTAAAATAGGGTTAATATAAGAAAAAAAAACACTATACTCACCTCCCCTGGCACTTCCATGGCAATGTCTTACTTGTTCCTAATCACAGGTTGCAGGAGTCACATGTTACAACATGTCTTCGCCGGAAGCTGTGTGTACGGAGACCAGCGGGGATCAGAGAAGCATTGCCATGAGAGTGCCAGGAGAGTATCATTTTTTTTTTTTTAAAAGACACTTGCTGCAGGGAAATCCACCCCAAAATCTGCACGGTTATGTGCAGATTTCCACTGCGAATATCCCGTTATCTATCCGCAAATTTGCTGCCGAAATTTTTCTCAGCAAATCCGCTACATGTGGATATAGGGTAGAAAGATTCCAGGAGGGAGTGGTAGCAAATGAAGTAAATGCATATAAACATGAACCTAATTTTAAATTGCCTTCAAGGTATTTGTTTTGATAAAAGGTCAATTATAGCTAATAAGGTCTTCAGGACAGCACCTATACCATAGGATACTTCTTAATACGTGCTAGAAGGTATATCTTACACATAGACCATGATCCTCCTTCAAGACGTATATTCCAGTTCTGCATTGACACACTTTGAGAAACCCAACTTCTCACTACCCAGGATTTTTCTAGGTTAGCCAAGGGGCAGAGAGAGCGAGAAAAAAAAGAGATTGAGAGAGAAAGTAAGCAATCATTGAACCTTACAAAGAAAAATAAGGAACAAAGCCTAATATAATCTGTCAAAACCAGAGCCTACTGTCACCAGAAGAGACAGATCTGCTCATTTTCATTTCACAGCCCAACTGGAAGCATACTCTAACCGCTACAGAAGACACATGCAGGCAACTGGCCAATTTTTAATAATTATTTATTTATACCAAACCCAGAGGCAAGCTATAACTAGTTCAGTACCGGCACGCTGAGCAACACACGCAAAGAGTTAAATTAATTGGTAGGGCTGCTTTTAGAGAAAACGTGGCTGTGGGCAAAAATCAGAGTAGAGCTCCGTGACTAACATTCAAGTTTTCCTTGTAATTTCCAAAGCTACGTATATAAACACATACGGAGTATTTGTACCGAAACACCGCCATGCAATGCTAAAAAATGATTGTTGTTTAGTGTCCAGGTAATAATGCCTTAAAATGCATAAATAATAGATTCATAGAGTATTCAAATAATATTACCATACAATAGCCATATAATACTTACATATCATACAAACATTATACTATTATACAATGACACTATAATACCGCCATACAGTGCCCAAATAATATGCAGTATCCAAACATTTCTCCTATAAAGCACCCACATAATACCACCATACAATGCTTCATAATACTGGGGGAAAATAGGGTACATTTTAATCTAGGGTGGTAAAGGGGTTAAGGATAGCATACCTGGAGGTTGAGAGCAGTGATAGGGTTAGTGGTAGCATCCCTGGTGGTCTAGAGTAGTGAAGAGGGTATTTATCTTGTTTGGCACCGGTGATGTTTTGGGACAGGAAGCAACTTGTTTTAGGCTGATATTCATCTTCCCGACCACTGGAGCTAACAGTGAAGAGAATATTTTCCCCCTCCACTATCCTGTATGTAGGTTGCTGCTGGGGGTCACATGTTCGGGAAAAGGAAGCGCTGGCCAATTACCCCTTTGGCTGGCTCTGCTAACAGATTTGTCCCACCATTCATATCATATTCATTGTATAGATCATAAAAAATGAACAATGTTTGCCATTGACATGCATTTAGAAAAAACGATCCAGTAAAGAGTTATGACTTTTACATACATAGTATAGTGCCATCTGGTGTTCAAAGTGTATATCAATGTGCTGGTGGATACGCATGCTCAGTCACTCTCCCTACAGCCAGGTCTCTGCATAGTAATCCTGTCTTCACTGCAGAGCAACCTATAGAAATAGCTTTCTGGCCTGCTTGTCAGGGAAGGAGCAGAGGCTGCAGTAACATGGCAGTATAGCCGAGGAGTCTCCTTCTTCTCAGCTTGTTAGGATTGTAAAGCTTTGCATTCTGACATGTCTGTAAATTCCACTCTTAATTGTTTTATTTCATTAGATTTTAATTATTGTTTAAGGGAAAACATACTTTGGATGTCACACAGTACATATCTTCAATACTCTGGATCCCATGTTACCTATTTGCACCACAGATTAACAGCAGCATCGGGGGACACAGGAAAGCAAATAATAAAGATGAGAAAGGTATTTGTATATGCTAGAAACAATGCAAATGACTTTAACAGCATTTCTGGACATGAAAATGACTGATAGGATAATTAACCCCTTTAATTCACCATACAAGTAATGAGCAATCCAAAGTTGATATGCATCCTATTTTTTCATAAAATATTTAAAGCATAAATGTAATATTACCATCATATAAAGCATGCAGCCCCATCATTTTCTATGAGCATCCGATAATCCTTCAATATCTGATAATCCAGCACCTATCAGGTCCAATAGAGGTTGGATTATACAAATCTGGAATTAGGCTGGTAGAATGATTTGGCAAATGTAAAACATTTTCGAATTTGAGAATCATGTTGCTTGAAATCCTGTAACACATGACACAGCTCCACCTATCCTGTTGCCGCCTGAGAGTTTTGGTTTTAGATATGATGTTCCCTCTACATGTGCCTCTAAACCAGAGGTGAAACTATTTTTATTGAAGAGGACCGTCAGCTCTCCTGACATGCCTGTTTTAGTAAATACATCCACATAAAACAACGATTCTAGAGCATCTTTTCTTAGAACAGTGTTATGCCATTCCTCTGTTATTCCTCCTGGAAATTTATGAATAAGTTAACAACTGGGTGTTAACATTCCCTTTGTCAATAGAGTGTGTCTCTACACATGTCAGCACTGATTGGACACTGTCAGAGTATGTAGAGACACACCCCTATTGACAAGGGGTACAGAAATTCTCAATTGTCAATGTATTCATACATTTTTAGGAGGAATAACAGAGGAACAACACAATTCAGAGTGTTAAGTAAATATGTTCCAGAATTGTTATTTCAAAGGGAATACAAGTATTTACTAAAACAGACATGTCAAGAGAGTTGATATAGCCTTTTAAAAGAATCATTATTCTACTGTGTGTTAGTGACAACTATGCTTGAAATATTTTTTTTTTTAATAATGCACATAAATTTGAAAAATCAGGGCAAAATAAAGAGGAAATATTAAATATTTAACAGTTTCCTCAAATGAGTCAGTGCAGAACTGTAAAGGTTAACCAAACACTGTCTAAAATCTATTCTATTACTCTAATTAGATGTGTTTGAGAAGCATATCAAGCATAAAAGAAAGTGTGGGTGTGGGTTCAAAGGGTTAAATTTAGTAAAGGAAATGTATTCACAATGTTAACGCTGCGGCGAGTCTACAGGATGGAGAAACAATATCGAAAAACTGAAAGTCTGAGTAATAATAGATGAGCGAGAAAATGATGAGAATTAGGTGCTTGTTTATTGTTTTTCTGGATTACTGAAAATATATACAGTATATATTTTTTTTACATCTTATAAATACAGATATACCAAGCGCCAACTTAACAAACGACGAACTACCCTGTTTACATAGGGCGCCATGATGTGCTACGCTATTTACGTTACATGCCGTTCTAATATACTTACACTAATAGAACCCCCCACCTACCATGTGCCATTTATAATACTGGTATTTTGGCGACTGCTACCTCTGCAACACCTGTAGCTGTGCCCCTGTTGCTATGGCAACCAGCAGCTATGGTAGCCCACCTCAACTCCTTCATTCAGGGGCACACATACCATAAGTGTAACTAGTCGCACAAGGGCCCACTACCACCTTAAAAACAGATTCTTACTGTCTATTAGATTTCATGTTAGGGACTGAGCTAAAAAAATTGATGGCTCATAATTCATGGTGGATAGTAAAAGAAACATAAAGGGGTCTTCATGCTGAGCTATTCGAGAGCAATTGGCCCGTATAATGTTCTTGCATAGGGTCCCTCTCCTGCCTGTGTTGCCAAAGGTAATCTAAATGCAAACAATACATGCTGACTAAGGGAATAACTACACGGTCGAGTCACATTATTACGACCAGCAGCTAATATCCAGAGTAACCGTTGTGTTGGGGGTTACTCAATAAGGTGCTGGTCGGTGGTCTCAGGTATCTGGGGCCATGCTGACTGCAGGACATCACACAGTTGCTGGAGGGTGCGTGGGAGAGGATCCATAAAGCAAACAAAACGATCTCCGTGGAACTACTGTCCCGTACTGAAAACATGACTACAGTACGGGACAGTTGTCCCGCAGCGAGGCAGGGACTCCTAGCGCCGTACATAACTATGATGCTAGGAGCCCGGCTCCCTGCAGTGTGTTCGGTCCGGGACTTGCGGCCGAAATACGTTCTGTCCTTTACGGACGTAATGTGCTCGTGTGAATCCAGCCTAAGAATAAAGACCATAATAACGATAACCGTCACATTTCCTGAAGTTACTAGCAGCAGTTTGTGGAGTTGGGGGGGCCTCATAGTTACTTGTTAGTAGAGATGAGCACATTTTCCAAAAGATTCGGTCCGAATAAATTCATTGCACATCAAAAGTGCCCCGATTGCCCTTTAACCCTTTCTCGTCACAGACATTTTTTGAATTTTTGTTCCAAAAGCCATAACTTTTTTATTTTTCGGTCAATAAAGCCATATGAGGGCTTGTTTTTTAGCGAGGGGCAAGTTGTAGTTTTTCACGGCACCATTCATTAAACCATATAATGTATTAGGAAAATGTCTTTATGGGGTGGAATAGTAAAAATACGGCTTTTTGTTTTTACGACATTTCACCGTACGGTAAAAATGGCACGTTAAATTTATTCTACCAGTCAATACTATTACGGCAATACCAAATTTTTTTTTTTTTATGTTTTACTACTTTCACAAGGAAGCAACGAATTGTTAAAAATAAAATTTGTGTTTTGTCGCCACATTCTGAGAGCCATAACTTTTTTATTTTTCCGTCGATTGAGCAGTTTTTTGCGGTGCGAGCTGTAGTTTTTATTAGTATCATTTTGGGCTACATGAGCCTTTTTGATCACTCTTTATAGATTTTTTGTGGGATATGAAGTGATCAAAAAAACATCGATTCTGGTGTTTTCATTTTTCATATTTTACGGCGTTCACCGTGCGGGTTAAATAATGGTATTACGCGGCGATACCAATTTTGTTTATTTTTTACATTACTTTAGAGGAAAAATTGTTTTTTTTTACTTTTAATATATATATATATATATATTTATTTATTTGACACTACTAAAACTATATTCAACTTTTTTTTTTACACATTTTATCAGTCCCCCTAGGGGACTTGAACCAGCGATCATTATTGCAGTATATTGTCATTTTTACTGGAGCCTGTACATTTTTACAGGCTCCTCTTAAGCCCTGCCAGAGGCAGGGCTTAACAGGAGATAAAGAAAGGTAGTCCTGGGGGCTTTCATTAGGCCGCTGGTCTGCCATGACAACCATCGGCACCCCCGAACCCATCGCTAGATTGTTAATATGTTAAATTCCCTTTTACCAATAAAAACAAGAAGAAATAAATTATCTTATGCAATTAAAATGTCACTTTTAGGATTCATCCACATTACAATGCTGCACAAGACCCCAGACAGTGCCCATAGAGTGCGTAAGGGACTCTGCTGTCATACAGAGTCCATGCAACATCAGGAATATAGAAATTGTTTCTGGTTGTCCCATCCCTAAGTGATCTGATGCCGTGCATTTGCTATACGCCCCAATGGAAGACATATCACGCCGCAAAGGCATCACATCTCAATGCATGGCAGATGTCTCATTTTAGCACCAGCATAAGAAAGGCAAGAACCAATTTCACCAAGTATTCTGGAAGTCAGGGTCATGATCATTTCCATGTTACATTGAGTTTTTTCATATCAGAAAAAATGACTGGAAACATGATGGAAAAAATTGGGGACCCCATTATAACTCAATGGGATCCATAAAAAAAAATGTCAATGAAAGCAACGATGCCAAGGACTTAAAAGTTTTTCTAGTCCTACAGTGTTCCTACAATTAGTACTTCATAGTGACATGTTGGAAGTTTTGATTGGTGGGGGTCCGAGCACTGAGACCTCCACCGATCGCTGAAACAAAGCGCCAGAAGCGCCGAGCCATTTCGTTTCTGATCATCTCTGCTCGGCTTTCCTCGGAGAGCCGACCAAGCACTGTATGGTCTCAATAGAAAGTTCGTACACCGCTCATTCTGCTTTCCAAGGAAAGCCGAGCAGAGCCGATCAGATATGAAGCTCACGCTTTCTTCTATGCTTTTAGTTTCTGCTACTTATGTCAGTGTTATTAAAATAGATATTCTGCATTGATCATTGCCTCGGGGGTTATAACATCTTATCATTGTTAATCTCAACACAAAATGAAGTTCATGCAGATCAACCTCGGTAAATCATTGCAACGCTAATTTTGTGTTTCGTCTTATTTTTAACCCTGTTGCATCATCCCTATCAATCCAGTCAGGGCGTCATTGTTAGGGCATGACCACACATGGCGGAATTCCTCCGCAACTGTCCGCATCAATGCCGCACAGAATCTGCGTTGCAGATTCTGCAGCGGATCTGCACAAAATGTGCAGAAAATTGATGCGGACTGGCCGCTGCGGACTGCAGGAAAAGTGCTTCTCTTCTCCCTATTCAGTGCAGGATAGAGAGAAGGGACAGCACTTTCCCTAGTGAAAGTCAAAGAAATTCATACTTACCGCCCGTTGTCTTGGTGACGCGTCCCTCTTTCGGCATCCGGCCCGACCTCCCTGGATGACGCTCCAGTCCATGTGACCGCTGCAGCCTGTGCTTGGCCTGTGATTGGCTGCAGCCGTCACTTACACTGAAACGTCATCCTGGGAGGCCGGACTGGAGACAGACGCAGGGAGTTCTCGGTAAGTATGAACTTATATTTTTTTTTACAGATAGATGTATATTGGGATCGGTAGTCACTGTCCAGGGTGCAGAAACAGTTACTGCCGATCGCGTAACTCTTTCAGCACCCTGGACAGTGACTATTTACAGACGTCTCCTAGCAACGCTCCCGTCATTACGGGAGCCCCATTGACTTCCTCAGTCTGGCTGTAGACCTAGAAATACATAGGTCCAGCCAGAATGAAGAAATGTCATGGTAGTAAAAACAATACGCTCCGCAGCACACATAAGATCTGCGGACTTCATTGCGGAATTTTGACTCTCCATTGAAGTCAATGGAGAAATTCCGCCATGAGTCCGCAACCAGTCCGCCACTGCTCCGCAACAGACAGAGCATGCTGCGGACACCAAATTCCGCTCCGCAGCCTATGCTCCGCAGCGGAATTGTACGCATCGTGTAAACGAACACTGCTAAATTAAAGTGAAAGTCAATGGAGAAACGGCTCCGCTGCGGATTAACGCTGCGGAGTGTCCGCAGCGGAATTTAAGTGAAATTCCGCCATGTGTGAACCCGCCCTTAGACCCGGGGGCCTTGGCCATGTTGCGCATGGAGATTATAGCACTTTGGGACGGCAGTAGATTCTTTCTCCACATTCATGTTACCATTGTAAACCAGGGACAGCTTGGGACTCACACGTGGCATGTTTTCATGGCACGGATTTGGCCGCAGCAAATTTCGCCACAAAATTTGCTTGATTTTGCTGCAGAAATGCTGCTAATTTCACCTTTCGCATTGCAAAGGAAATCCACCATTTGGCTGGAAACACACATCGAGTTTCTGTTGCAGATTTTGATGCAGTTTTTTTAGCCAAAGCCGGGAGTGGATTCAAAAGGAATGGGAGATATAAATGAAGAACTTCTACTTCTCCTCCTCCTGGATCCACTTCAGGCTCTCCAAACTGCATCAAAATCTGCACCAAAAACTGCAACAAATCGCAATGTGTGTTCCCAGCCCTAGAGTTTCCCATATCTTCCATATTGAAATGAATCAGCGATGTGTGGCGTATCTAGGATTTCCTTCACCCAGGACGAAGATTCAGTTTTCTGCCCTGGTCCTCAATCTAAACACACTGGCGAAGGCAGATAGGCATGTTGGTGCCCCTTCCCAGCACCCAGGGCACATGCCAGCCCCCTCCAGCTTTGCCTTGTAATATTATCATGAGAATGTATAATGGAAGGCTATGGAATCGTCCTATATACTTTGTAATTCAATTCCTCACCATTTTCAAGACTTCTGCTTGCTGTGAGTGAATTGTAACATTCTTGTTGGAAACCTATACAGCCCTTATACCTCTCACAGCTGAGGGTTTTCTGCAATTGTATCCAATCTAGGCCTATCAGCCTGAACCCCGGACTGATAATTTTTTTACCTGCACTAATACATTGTAGCAAATTATCAGGACATTAAAGAAATTTGTGCTGCTTATGTATTAGGGTATGTTCACACGGCTTATTTTTGGCCGTTTTTCGGGCCATAAACAGCCGAAAATCGACCAAAGAATCTGGGGCAGAACGCTTCCAAACATTTACCCATTGATTTCAATGGGAAAAATTGCATTCTGGACCAATGGGCCGTTTTTTTATGAGTCCGTTTTGAAAAACGCCCGCGACAAATAAGTGCATGTCACATCTTGAGCTGTTTTTGGAGCCGTTTTTCATTGACTCTATAGAAAAACAGCTCCAAAAACGACCGTAAAAAACGCAGCGAAAAATGCTAGTTGCTTAAAAAACGGCTGAAAATCAAGAGCTGTTTTCCCTTCAAAACAGCTCCGTATTTTCAGACGTTTTTTAGTAAGCGTGTGAACATACCCTTAGGATTATAGAGGATTGCCTTTGTAGCAAACCCTCAATAGTATGTATATCAGTATGCTTCCATTCATTCACAGCAAACAGAGCTTTTAAACATAGTGAAGAATTCAAACACAAAGTTGCAGAACTTTATTTACATAAATCAGAACACCACTTTTACAAAACGTCTTCATTGTATAACAAAAAAATACCAGTTTTTTTGGTATACTTTGTGTATAAATTCCTCAAATGTATCTCGGTTTGCTGTCATTGAATCGGAACTTTCCCTTGGTGTACAAATTTATTATGATTTTCAATATCTATGCTTGCTGTCATTAAATGGGAACCTTTACTTCTAAGGGTATGTGCACACACACTAATTCCGTCCGTAATTGACGGACGTATTACGGCCGCAAGTACCGGACCGAACACAGTGCAGGGAGCCGGGCTCCTAGCATCATACTTATGTACGATGCTAGGAGTCCCTGCCTCGCTGCAGGACAACTGTCACGTACTGTAATCATGTTTTCAGTACGGGACAGTTGTCCTGCAGCGAGGCAGGGACTCCTAGCATCGTACATAAGTATGATGCTAGGAGCCCGGCTCCTTGCAGTGTGTTCGGTCCGGTACTTGCGGCCGAAATACGTCCGTCAATTACGGACGTAATTAGTGTGTGTGCACATACCCTTAGGGTATGTTCACACGAGGGCGTCCGTAACGGCTGAAATTACGGGGATGTTTCAGCCTGAAAACATCCCTGTAATTTCAGCCGTAACGGCATGTGCAGGCGCTTGAACGCCGCGTCCATTACGGACGTAAATGGCGCTGCTATTCATTGGAGTCAATGAATAACGGCTCCAATTACGGCCAAAGAAGTGACAGGTCACTTCTTTGACGCGGGCGTCTATTTATGCGCCGTCATTTGACAGCGCCGCGTAAATTACGCCGCGTGTGAACAGACAAACGTCTGCCCATTGCTTTCAATGGGCAGATGTTTGCCAGCGCTATTGAGGCGCTATTTTTGGACGTAATTCGGGGCAAAAACGCCCGAATTACGTCCGTAAATAGGCCGTGTGAACATACCCTTATAATATCACATAGAGACCTTTGATAACTCTACTGCGACTGTAACGAGCCCTGCAGCTGTGTAATCAGCTCATGACCAGAACAGATCGGTATCCCCAGGAAGGTTCTCATTCAATGATTGCAAGCAGATATTGAATAGCGTGAGACTTTTTTTTCCCCTGCAATGTTATTTGCAATACAAATCAAATATTAGACATTCCTTAGGAACAGAAAATGAAAAACTGTAAAGCAACAAAGCAGGAAATAAAAAATAAGGCAGTCATTAAAATAAAAAAGAGAGAGAAATCAATGGTTGTTCCCATGGGCATTGCATCTAAAAAAAGCAAATCTCCAGACGCCTTCTATATATTATAAAGAAGATGGGATGAATCTCCAGCGCAGTGTGAGGCGGACCTCTAACTGTATAGTCAATGGGATCCTCAATATGATGAGCAGCGCTACTTGTCAACATATCTGTGTGCACTTAATAAAGCAGACGTAGCGCTACACACGCTCAGCACAGTCACCCGCACACTGCTGCTATACAGTAAATGGGATGAACACAGCCATCTATCACACACATATCCACAGGTAGAACGGATTCTACACCCAGCGCAGAATCAATACACAAATACTGGCCCTGTAACATGGACATGGTCAATACTAATGTACCCCGTAACAAAGCGCTGCCAATCACGTCGATCATCATTCTTTATAATAGACCAGAGTGCATAAAAATATATATTGACATAGCAAGAACAGTATATGGGCCCCTCCTTACCCAATAGCTCATCATAGAGCACCCCGTTATAGCTCAGTAATTGGGAGCCATATAATTAATTTGTTCTTTCGCTTACAAGCGGCTTTCAGGGTGGCAGTGGGTCCCATTATCTACTGGGCACCTGTATATATACTGTCACCAGGGGCAGACACAGACAGCAAGAACAGTATATGGGCCCCTTGTTACCCAATAGCTCATCATAGAGCATCCCGTTATAGCTCAGTAATTGGGAGACGTAAAATTAATTTGTTCTTTCGCTTACATGGGGCTTTAAGGATGGTATTGGGCCCCATTATGTACTGGGCACCTGTGAAGCTGAATAGTTTGCACATAGGGCATGTCCGCTCCTGATTGTCACAGTAATCTCCCTTCAGATGAAGCAGAGTTGAATTAGTTATTTGACACAATGCATTAAATGTGGTTTTGCAGAGGACTGCAGTCTAACCCAGCGGAACAATCTTCTAAAGTATTCTCTGTACATGTCATAGGGTATAATGAGCGCAAAGGACAGTCCTGTGACGTACAATCAAGTGGCATATGTTTTTTCACAGTATAAGGCCCTATGCACACGACCGTAAAATCGTCCGTAATTACGGGCTAATTCAGTTCTATTGGCCGTGGACACATTTCCGTATCGCTACGAATGAGTGTCAGTGCCGTAGAACTGTGCCGGGAATTATGGAGCATGTCCGTTTTTTCGTGTTTTACAGGTCGTGCTTCCAAGTTTTGTATGGGAGCATGGCCCGAAAAATCGGGTGGCCGCCAGCAGCTGGCCATGCCCGCACTCGCGGGCCATGATTACGGACACGACCGTGTGCATGGAGACTAATCAGGTATACACCAAACGTAAAAAGGGCCTTAATCTAATACAAATTATCCAACAAAAAAAGGGGGCAAAAAACAAGGCGCCACCAGTGAATTAAATAGAGTAAAAGGATCATAAGATCATAAAAATCATTTATTCAGCCAATGTACAACGCGTTTCGATGAAGCACCTGATGAAGAAGTCAGAACATCTTTGAAACGCGTTGTATGTTGGTTAAATAAATGTAAAGGTTTTTTTCTAAGTGCTTTTCTTTTTTAGGATCTTATGACCCTTTCACTCTATTTGACTCACTGCTGGCGCCACTCAGATTCTGCTTTTTTCGCCTTTTTTTGTTGGATGATCTCTCTTGGTCTCGCATACGAGGTCTGCAGGTGGAGCAGCAACCACACCAATCAAAGGACCGGCCCCAACCCAGAGTTGTGCCTGTTCGTTGCACAGTTCGGTTTGGTGAGTGCGGCTCCATTTCCTCCAGCCAGAGGATTATTAATTGTTTATATCACACTATGAAGCACTTTCTATCCTATTTATTTAACCTAATACAGAGGTCAGCAACCTGCGGCACGCCAGCTGGTGTGAAACTACAACTCCAAGCATTCCCTGACAGCTGACGACTTTATTAATCCAGCCAAAGGCTGTCAGAGCATGCTGGGAATTGTAGTTTCCCAACAGTGGGTGTGCCAAAGGTTTCTGACCCCTGCAGGGGTGGACATAGACAGCAGAGGGCCCCTGCGCAAGAACAGTATACGGGCCCCTTATTCCTTAATAGCTCATTAAAAAACACCCCCCTTATGTCTCCCTAAAAAACTACCAATAATTGGGAGCCATTAGACTGTACATTAGGTGGCGGTGGGGCCCTCCATACCTATTAGACCCCTGTGCCGCTGCACAGGTAGCACCAATGGTATGTACGCACCTGGACCCCTGACCTAATACATAAACCAGGGGCATGGCTGAACAGTACTGGGTGCCAGGGGGGATACACTTTGCCGGGGTATTAAGAGAAAGGGCTAGGGCAACAATCAGAATCTTTGCCCCAGGTGGACAAAAACCTCTGCATAAAAGAAACAGTCAGCTCTGCTATATCTATAATGCATTCATAGGGAAAACCAGGTTTCCCCTATCCCGGTGTGTTACGACCATACTGCTTTATGTAGAGGGGAGTCTTTGTGACACTGTGACACAGGAGGGAGGAGTGGGTGCACATATTGTTAACCCTATAGGAGGGTGTGGGGGTGCATTAGGGACAGGAGGATGGAGATTACCCTCCGCTACAGTACATTGGCTTCTATCAGGAGGATGGAGAGAGGTTGGGGAATGTGAGGCAGTTGCTTGGCTACAGTAATAAAAGCACATTAGCATGATGGAGTGTGGAGAGAGAGTAATGTGTGCTAGTGTGTGTCTGTGTGTGTGAATGAGGAGGGCTCTCTCCCTTTCCCTCTGTGTTCACTTAATCCTTCTGTCAGTTGATGTTAAGACAGCATTTTAAGAGCTGGATGGAGAAAGGAAGCGGCACAGTGTAACAGGGAGGCACAGGAGCCCAGGAACACAAGCCTTGTTTTCAGCACCAAGGAGAGAGACTCCAAAAATTTGCAAAAGCATCAACAGATTTTCCCATCAGTGCCCCCCACCACTACTACCACCCCCATCATCAATCCTTGGAACGTCAAGAATAGGAAGGAAGGAAGGCCAAGGATACAAGACACGTCAGGGGCTTCCTATCCTCGAGAAAACAAACCCTCAAAAATCTTTCCTTGGGAAGTAGGGCTGATCCTTTTTTCTCCGCCAATGCAAAAGGAAATATGCAGCACATCTTTGCCTTTCTCTGCACCAGCTTTCTAGGGGCAGTGCTTGGGGTCAATTTCCCCAATTTTCCAAACATTATCCAGATCGGTAAGTTTTTTGATGGGTCTTAAAAAAAAAAAAAAAAAAAAAAAGTGGTGGTGGGGGGGGGGGTGTTATAAAAGTGGGACTGGAATTTAGAGGGTTAATGAGGTAGAACAAGGCTCGTTGTACTTTGGATTGTGAGGATAATGATGGTGGTGATGATGGTGGTTATAGTTGTTATTTTTATTCTGTTGCTAGGGTACAGTGTGAACCTCATTATAATACCTAAAGTTTGTATGATGTACAGATCACTTCCTGCTGACTCTCATGTACCCCACTATTTGAATGGCTCATACCTTCCCTACCCCCTCTGATGCCCCCCATCTACCTGGCCCTGTGCTTCTTACCCCCAAACACATTCATCCTCCCTTGATCCTATTCTATTAGCTTTGCATAAGACATTATTGTGGTATTTGAAGCTTCTCAATCACTACCCCCCCCCCCTTACCCCCTTAACATGCACAATTAACCCATTATCTGCTGAAGGGAAGGTACATTTGATAGGTTGGCAAAATCTCATCTGACACTCAAAGGATTTGCCACATAGATGATGCCTATCGGGTCATCACACCTATTGTATAACAAGGAGCCTTTGTTCTTAGTTATCAGGTTCCTCCATTATTCCAGAGGGAAATTGAGAAGAGTCTGGGAAATAAGGGCAATAATTGAAGGTTCACATGGATGTTCAGTTTGTTTTCTAGTCTCAGTAGTAAGGATTGTGCAGTAAACACATATGGAGGAGGCATATCTGTAACAGGTTATGTGTCCATTCCAGTATTGGTATTATGTATATGTGATGATATACATACAAGTATATATACCTATAGCAGATCTATCTATTATCTATCTATCTATCTGTCTATCTATCTATCTATCTATCTATCTATCTATCTATCTATCTATCTATCTATCTATCTATCTATGTATTGATCTCTCTATCTAATATCTATGTATCTATATATCTATCTATCTATCTATCTATCTATCTATCTATCTATCATCTATCTATCTATCTATCTATCTATCTATCTATCTATCTATCTATCTATCATCTATCTATCTATCTATCTATCTATCTATCTATCTATCTATCTATCTATCTATCTATCTATCCATCCAATATCTATGTATTGATCTCTCTATCTAATATCTATCTATCTATCTATCTATCTATCTATCTATCTATCTCTATCTATCTATCTATATAAAAAAAAGCTCTTTTTTTACTATCTCTCTATTTCACATTTTTCTATTTGTTTTCACTATGTATTTATATAGGTATTTATTTATCTATCTGATGATATTATATACTCTCCTTCCGTATATGTATCATTATATGATGAGAGATCTAGATGGATTGACACTGTCTTATAACATAATAATGTAAAATAAACACTTATGCAATAATACCTCAATGTAGGAAGATGGCTGTTATTCGTATCACATGGCGACCTTGGCCTAGCTACTAAAGGGACTTATTCTTCTGCCACCACCTCCACCACCACTTCCACCACCTGTTATCTAGATATTCGATGTCATCGTCTACTCCTCCTGCTTTCATGGCATCTATAAAGATAGTATAGTTCAAGTCATCCACTTCTGCTAGAGTTCAACCAGATCCTTGGCAGATGGAGATACAATACTGTGATATCTTTCAGTCATTGGCGTCATAGTGATTTAGCGCACATCCCCATTATAAGAAAATTCTTGCTTCCATATATAATTTAACTATTTTGCTGTCTTTTCCCCATAAAAGTCTTAAGTTGGAGCCCCTCTCTGTGGACATAAGGGGTTACCACTGTCAGGTAGGGAGTAGGGGGCTTTCTCCCACTTGTTTTTTTAACATAGGCATTAAATGGTTTCCGAGCTGCTGCATGATGGGCGGCCATTTGTGTGCAGTTTAAAGCAATGCATTCTTATTTTGTGCATTAGCCAGAAGCTTCTGTTGTATTTTTTCCGTATTTTATGGTATTTTTCTCTCGCATTTGCTTCCGTGCAATCCTTCTACATCCTTCTCCTCACTCCGCCAGTCACAATACATCAGGCTCATCATGCTTGCTTGCCTTTCCACCTTAAGGGGATTTTGTTCCCAACCACCTGTGAGCAATATCAGAGCGCTGCTTTGGAAAGACTACAGTTCCCCGTCTATAGGTACCTTGAAGTGGCTTAAATAACTGCGGCAAATCTATATAGTCCTTATATAATCCTCCCAAATTCTGAATAAAAACTTAATGATAGACAGACGGAGCATAGATGATTTTTTTTTATTTCATTTTTCTGACTGCATTGATATTACACCATGACCATAGACATATAGACTTGCCCCCATTCCACAAGGGTTCTCATACTTTTCACTTTTGGGAATGCTGGTCACTAAGAGGACATTTCCATCAACTCATTATTGTTAATGATAACTGTATACACTCGAATTGTAAATTGTCATTACGTTTATAGCCAACTTAACCTGTCATGGTATAAAAGACTGCGGTAAAATATTCTAATATCACAAGGATTTGTGTTAAGGGACAAACACAGCTCTCCTACATCATTACAAACTTAGCTCTGCTACATCAGTTAATTCTTTAATTTGTCAACAACCACAGAATTCTTTGATTTACATACAAATTAACTGGATTTTAGTCAGAGATTATCCAATAACCAATATCTTCCACTCCGACCTACTTAAGAGTCTACAAGACCCGAGAATATCTCCTAAGTTTTAATTATAACGCATCACATAATATTATTTCAGATAGTTCTGTTCCATAATATTCCCAGATCTGTGCCACTTTCCCGGCTTGTATATGCTTGGATTCTAAGTGTACAAGCAACATGTTGATAAAGCACATTATAACGCTTGGGGTTGGCGGAGGAAGTAATTTGTGTTTGCAGTGTAGAAGCATGTCCAGAGCGGAGGAGACATACAGATGCCCCGTGGCACACTGCCTCATGCAATATTTCATGTTTGAAACCATTGATTTAAAAAGAAAATGACTTGCTTCTTTTTGATGGTGGAAAATATTGTGTCAGTGGAAAAGCGTTTATTGTTTTTTTATGTTTTTGGTTTTTTGAATGATAAAAAATGTATTAGAATGTAAGGAAAAAAAATATACACAAAAAGAAAGCCATATAGATAAAGTAAAAGATGGAATAGATAGGAAGATAGATAGATAGATAGATAGATAGATAGATAGATAGATAGATAGATAGATAGATAGATAGATAGATAGATAGATAGATAGATAGATAGATAGATAGATAGATAGATAGATATGAGAGATTAGATGGAGAGATGATAGATAGATAGATAGATAGATAGATAGATAGATAGATAGATAGATAGATAGATAGATAGATAGATAGATATGAGATAGATAGATAGATAGATAGATAGATAGATAGATAGATAGATAGATAGATAGATAGATAGATAGATAGATAGATAGATAGATAGATAGATAGATAGATATGAGAGATTAGATGGAGAGATGATAGATAGATAGATAGATAGATAGATAGATAGATAGATAGATAGATAGATAGATAGATAGATAGATAGATAGATAGATAGATAGATATGAGAGATTAGATGGAGAGATGATAGATAGATAGATAGATAGATAGATAGATAGATAGATAGATAGATAGATAGATAGATAGATAGATAGATAGATATGAGATAGATAGATAGATAGATAGATAGATATGAGATAGATAGATAGATAGATAGATAGATAGATAGATAGATAGATAGATAGATAGATAGATATGAGATAGATAGATAGATAGATAGATAGATAGATAGATAGATAGATAGATAGATAGATAGATAGATAGATAGATAGATAGATAGATAGATAGATAGATAGATAGATAGATAGATATGAGAGATTAGATGGAGAGATGATAGATAGATAGATAGATAGATAGATAGATAGATAGATAGATAGATAGATAGATAGATAGATAGATAGATAGATAGATAGATATGAGAGATTAGATGGAGAGATGATAGATAGATAGATAGATAGATAGATAGATAGATAGATAGATAGATAGATAGATAGATAGATAGATAGATAGATAGATAGATAGATAGATAGATAGATAGATATGAGAGATTAGATGGAGAGATGATAGATAGATAGATAGATAGATAGATAGATAGATAGATAGATAGATAGATGATAGATAGATAGATAGATAGATAGATAGATAGATAGATAGATAGATAGATAGATAGATAGATAGATATGAGATAGATAGATAGATAGATAGATAGATAGATAGATAGATAGATGATAGATAGATAGATAGATAGATAGATAGATAGATAGATAGATAGATAGATAGATAGATAGATAGATAGATAGATAGATAGATAGATATGAGAGATTAGATGGAGAGATGATAGATAGATAGATAGATAGATAGATAGATAGATAGATAGATAGATAGATAGATAGATAGATAGATAGATAGATAGATAGATAGATAGATATGAGATAGATAGATAGATAGATAGATAGATAGATAGATAGATAGATAGATAGATAGATAGATAGATAGATAGATAGATAGATGATAGATAGATAGATAGATAGATAGATAGATAGATAGATAGATAGATAGATAGATAGATAGATAGATATGAGAGATTAGATGGAGAGATGATAGATAGATAGATAGATAGATAGATAGATAGATAGATAGATAGATAGATAGATAGATAGATAGATAGATAGATATGAGAGATTAGATGGAGAGATGATAGATAGATAGATAGATAGATAGATAGATAGATAGATAGATAGATAGATAGATAGATAGATAGATAGATAGATAGATAGATAGATAGATAGATAGATAGATATGAGAGATTAGATGGAGAGATGATAGATAGATAGATAGATAGATAGATAGATAGATAGATAGATAGATAGATAGATAGATAGATAGATAGATAGATAGATATGAGATAGATAGATAGATAGATAGATAGATAGATGATAGATAGATAGATAGATAGATAGATAGATAGATAGATAGATAGATAGATAGATAGATAGATAGATAGATAGATAGATAGATAGATAGATAGATAGATAGATATGAGAGATTAGATGGAGAGATGATAGATAGATAGATAGATAGATAGATAGATAGATAGATAGATAGATAGATAGATAGATAGATAGATAGATAGATAGATAGATATGAGATAGATAGATAGATAGATAGATAGATAGATAGATAGATAGATAGATAGATAGATAGATAGATAGATAGATAGATAGATAGATGATAGATAGATAGATAGATAGATAGATAGATAGATAGATAGATAGATAGATAGATAGATAGATAGATAGATAGATAGATAGATAGATAGATAGATATGAGAGATTAGATGGAGAGATGATAGATAGATAGATAGATAGATAGATAGATAGATAGATAGATAGATAGATAGATAGATAGATAGATAGATAGATAGATAGATAGATAGATAGATAGATAGATAGATAGAGCAATTTGAAAGCGGAATTTCAAAACTGGGTCTGGTATTTATTTGTTGACATAATAATAGATCTATAGATTTTAAAAAAAAATAATAATAGGAATGCTATCAATAAATATATCAAGTAAAAGAACATTTGATTCTGCAATCTTAGTCTTTTCAGTTTAAGTTCCTTGACTCAAAAACAATCTGCTGCCTGTTTATCTTGTACGAGGTCAATTAAGAAAAATCCTACATGATCGTTCTTTACAGACTGGAATAGAAGGAGGGGATATCTGTCCAGCATTGTAAAAGATTATTTCTAGAAAATATGTGGGATGGCCTACCTTAGAAATCTCCATCTGATGATGCTTTCTAGAGAGGCTAACACCTTAGATATTTAGACCGTTACGTATAGTTTTTGAACTTGTAAATGTTGGGATGACCATAGACAGGCAGATGTCTCACTATCACTGATGGTCAGACACAGTTGATTGTCGTGAACCCCATCCTTTCCGTTTACAGGATATCACAGATATGGTTTGTCCAACATGTAAAAAAAGTCTCCCTGTACAATTTTGGCCATTTCCGGTGGTCATCATAAATGATTTTTTTATCTCCCTATGGTTGTCAGGCCTGCCCATAAAATGGAACCATCGATGGTAAGCTTTGAGAAAGGTAGTCACATCTCCTCCACTAAGATGTTCACTAAAGAGAAAGAAGTGAATATATGTATGGATTGGTCCACCAACTGAGGATATATCTTTATAATTTACATAATTCCCAAAATGTGGCTATGCTGTAAGGAACATGAGAAGTCCAAAGGAATTTGAATGTCTTTGAGCAACTTTCCTCATACACATTTGATTCTCACCACAGTTCCAGATGTTTTCTGGTTGGAACCACCGATGATCAATTGAATGTGGCGATGCCAGGCACCCTTGTGGTCCAGTCTGAGCAGGAAAATTGATTGGTTATGTATTTTTTCATGACAATCTTTTTGTTTCCTTCAAGAGAAGTGGTGGCAGAGGTATTCGCCGATCATCCACTGCCAACTCCGATTTGAAGAAAGGTTAATGTAGGGATCAGGGAGGGTCATTACAGCAATAAACTATTAGTAATCTCATGTTTTTGGTTACCTTCAGGGCCAAAGGAAGTTTTTCGTTTTAATTGTAGCATCATCGGTTAATTCTGAGGGTTTCTTTTTTTTGTTCGTGTGAGATTGAACAGACTATTGGCTCCACAGAAAGTGAACAGAGGAAATTGACGGATTATTGACCGCTGCGAATGTTTTTCTGTGAATCAGATTGATCTTAACATTTATTGTACATCTAAGCTCTGCATGGTACAGGCCGGAGGGAAGGCTTTGCTGTGAAAATACATTGCATTTAACTACTTCATGTCAACGTAACATGAATTTTACCAAGTACCAGACAATATGAGCAATGGGGAGAGGTATACTGTTGTATTATTGGAAAGGAGGATGTTAGGAGTCTACTTTTGTTCTCATTGAAGTAATATAGCACTGTTGTGGCCTAAGATATATTGAAGATGGCAATGTGAAGGCTTTTAATACAATGACAAAATTAACCTTGTGTATTAAAGTGACATTCATGTAAATTCATAGTGTTGACTCATAGAAATGTGTTCCTGTGAGAAGATGGAAAAATGTTAACTTCATATTTTTCTTATCTGGCCCACACATCATATGCCCTTTTTTCAGAAAGTTAGAGCAGCTTGACCAATTTTGGTACCCCTTTGTCTGCTCTATATGTTGAATATATAGATGAGCCTCATTACCAAGACCACCAAACACCAGATTATACCTTTGACACTTTCTTTAGCGACGTAGACCCTTTCTTGGGTGTCTCAGAGATTCCTATGAGAAATGTGCATGGCCAAATTTGCAATGGTGAAGGAACATGCTATGAAATAATCCCCTCCATAGAGTAGGCCAAACATAATTACATCAACCACTCCATAGAGTAGGCCGCCACCATAATTACAACATCAACCACTCCATAGAGTAGGCTGCCACCATAATTAAGTATTCTATACCGAACAATTCCAATCCATGCCATACTGTCCTTTGTAAGCATAAACTGTATTAAAACCTGGAATATTCCGTCAGGAGTAGGTGGAATATCAATGTCCTTTTGACCACCATTTAACCAATGTTTTTTACTAGGACAGTCCTTATGAGATAATTGACGGATGGTACTTGTGGTGAGATCTTCCATATTCCATGTATACCTACAACAGGTTCAGAGTGGGCCATGAAAATAAGCACCCTATTTCCATTGTGTGGTTTGTACAGAATAAGGAATAATGGAGGAATGATGTACTTATCCATTACAGGTCATGCTGGAAGTCGTTTTCACCAGCGACTATGCAAAGTTGTGCCCGTCTTATGTTCAGGAACACCTTCTGCCACATCAAACATTCTATTTTCCAGACATTAATTGCAATGAACTGTTTCAGATTGGGGTTCTGTCTGGGAAATAGTTTTAAAAACCCTACTCTTCAGGTAGCCCAAAGAAGAAATTCACACAGCGTTATGTCGGGTGACTGTGGAGGCCACAACCCTTTGCTCATCATACATTCTCTTGTGAATGCCACATGAACTCGGCACAGGGACGCCGTATGGCAAGTCGCCCTGTATTTCAGAAAGAAACAATACTCAGGTTCAGTTAACCGTGCATAGCATTGTTCAAAGATGTCAATGTACACGGCGGTGTTCACATTTTCATCAAAGGATATTAGACCCACAATCCGCATACCCACCAAACGCCGATATTTGGATCTTAAAGTGGTTGTTGGCGCAGCTCGTGTGATTTTCCTGTGTACCTTCTTTTCGGACATGATGTATTACAATGAGTCCAAATGGCCGTCTACGATCATATCCAGTAGCCAATTGCAATACACCACACCCTTCTTTTTACACCCCCCCCCCTTTAACTCTTGTACAACTGACACTCGCCATGGTTTCAGGTGAAGTGATTTCAGCACACGTCGTCACCTTGTTCTTCTGACTTGCGCCAGCTGGGATAATTTTTGCCTTGATTTCCTCGGGCTCCTTATAATCCCCTACTGGATGTCTGCAACAACGACGGATGTCCGAACACATTTTTTTGGGCATGGACACTGTTACACCACACCCGCACAATACCATTTTTTCTAAAACGGGAAGGTCTAGAAATTGACCAGTCCTGTGTTTCTTTAACCCCTTAATGCTCAGCGACGTAATATTCCGTCGCGCTGACCGCCCGTTCGCGCTCAGCGACGGAATATTAAGTCGCAGGGAAAATGCATCGCCATTTTCCACCGGCGCGTGCACGAGCTGTGACAGCTGCTGTTTCCGACAGCAGGCTAGCACAGCTCAATACACCGGGACCTGTCGCGATGGTCCCGCCTCCACGATCGCCACTATTGGTCAGTCAGTGAGTAACTGTCCAATAGTGGCGATCGACGTCTAAACTTCCTCTCCCTGACATCACATCCTGCCGCACCCGCCCTGAACGCCTCTGTTGGAGATAGCGAGGCGTTCAGAGCGGTTGGGAGAAGAGAGAAAGAGAGAAGAGCAAGTAAAAAAAAAGTTTAAAAAACAACTTTTTTTTAGCATCCCACCTCTCCCATCCACTATCCACTCTGCTTGGGTAAACACTCAGAAGGAGTGAGAGCAGGGCACATTCTAGCAGCAACATATTGTGTGTCAAGTACAAGGACAAGAGAGATGTCCTTGTATTGACAACAATAAATGGCCACACCAGCACCCATGTACCTGTACGAGATACCAGTACAGAGACCCCCAAACCAGACTACATCCTGGACTACAATAGGTACATGGGAAGGGTGGACTTGTCAGATCAAGTCCTGAAGCCCTACAGCGCCATGCGTTGTGGTATAAGAAGCTGGCCGTGCACATCATACAGATGGCATTGTACAATGCGTATGTGCTACGTCGATGTGCAGGCCAGAGGGGAACTTTCCTGGAATTTCAAGAGGTGGTTATCAGGAACCCAATCTTTAGGGACCAAGAAGAGGGAGCACCCAGTACTTCTGGAAGCGAGGCCACACGCATCGTACCAGGGCAACACTTTCCAGGAGAAGTTCCCCAAACTGGCAAGAAGGGGAAAAGTCAAAAGAGGTGCAGAGTCTGCTCAAAGAGGGGGATAAGGAGGGAAACAATATACCAATGCGACACGTGTCCTGAAAAACCAGAGCTCTGTATGAAAGATTGTTTTCGAATTTATCATACATCCCTTAATTTTTTATTTACCCTGATGCACTCCGCACAGCTTATCTCCCTCATCTTTCCACTCTGAGCCCTGCCGTGTGCCCAGGCAGCTGATAACAGCCACATGTAGGGTATTGCCGTACCCGGGAGAACCCACATTACAGCTTATGGGGTGTATATCTCCGGTGGCACATGCTGGGCACACTATATCGGACACTGACATGCCATATATATATATATAGAAAATTGCAAATCTCAGTCTGCACCATCTGCTGCGCATTATCTTTTACACAGTACCTGTGGGGTCAAAATGGTCACTACACCTCTAGAGCAATGTCTTAAGGGGTGTAGTTTTTAAAATGGGGTCACTTCTCGGGGGTTTCAACTGTACTGGTACCTCAGGGGCTTCTGCATACATGACTTAGCACCAGAAAATCCCCAGTAGGCCAAATGGTGGTCCTTTCCTTCTGAGCCCTGCCGTGTGCCCAGGCAGCTAATAACAGCCACATGTAGGGTATTGCCGTACCTGGGAGAACCCACATTACAGCTTATGGGGTGTATATCTCCGGTGGCACATGCTGGGCACACTATATCGGACACTGACATGCCATATATATATATAGAAAATTGCAAATCTCACTCCTCACAATCTGCTACGTATTATCTTTTACACAGTACCTGTGGGGTCAAAATGCTCACTAAACCTCTAGATGAATGTCTTAAAGGGTGTGGTTTTTAAAATGGGGTCACTTCTCTGGGATTTCAACTGGACTGGTACCTCAGGGGCTTCTGCATACATGGCTTAGCACCAGAAAAGCTTCAGTAGGCCAAATGGTGGTCCTTTCCTTCTGAGTCCTGCTCAAACAGCAGTTCATCACCACAAATGGGGTATTGCCACACTAAGGACAAATTGGGCAAAAAAATTGGGTATTTTGTACCCTGTGAAAATAAGACATTTTGATCAAAAATGACATCTTATTGGAAAAAATGCATTTTTTTGAATTTCACAGCCCAATTCAAAATAGGTGCTGTGAAAAAACTGTACAGTCAAAATGATAACAACAACCATAAATTAATTCCTTGAGGGGTGTAGTTTCCAAAATCGGGTCACTTTTGGTGGGTTTCCATTGCTTTGACACCTCTAGGGCTCTGCAAATGCGACATGGCACCCGAAAACCAATCCAGCAAAATCTGGACTCCAGCAAACACATAGCGCTCCTTTCCTTGTGAGCCCTCCCATGGGCCCAAACGGCAGTTTATCACCACAAATGGGGTATTGCCGCACTAAGGACAAATTGGGCAACAAAATGGGGTATTTTGTTCCCTGTGAAAATAAGAAATTTTGATCAAAAATTAGATCTTATTGGAAGAAATGACATTTTTTTAATTTCAGAGCCCAATTCAAATAGGTGCTGTGAAAAAACTGTGTGGTCAAAATGATAACAACAACCATAAATTAACTCCTTGAGGGGTGTAGTTTCTAACGTGGGGTCACTTCTGGTGGGTTTCTATTGCTTTGATACCTCTGGGGCACTGCAAATGCGACATGGCACCTGAAAACCAATCCAGCAAAATCTGGACTCCAACAAACACATAGCGCTCTTTTCCTTGTGAGCCCTCCCATGGGCCCAAACGGCAGTTTATCACCACAAATGGGGTATTGCCACACTAAGTACAAATTGGGCAACAAAATGGGGTATTTTTTACCCTGTGAAAATAAGAAATTTTGATCAAAAATTACATCTTATTGGAAGAAATAAAACATTTTTAATTTCACAGCCCAATTCAAATAGGTGCTGTGAAAAAACTGTGTGGTCAAAATGATATCAACAACCATAAATGAACTCCTTGCCGGGTGTAGTTTCTAACGTGGGGTCACTTCTGGTGGGTTTCCATTGCTTTGATACCTCTGGGGCACTGCAAATGCGACATGGCACCCGAAAACCAATCCAGCAAAATCTGGACTCCAACAAACACATAGCGCTCCTTTCCTTGTGAGCCCTCCCATGGGCCCAAACGGTAGTTTATCACCACAAATGGGGTATTGCCACACTAAGGACAAATTGGGCAACAAAATGGGGTATTTTGTACCCTGTGAAAATAAGAAATTTTGATCAAAAATGACATCTTATTGGAAAAAATTAAATTTTTTTAATTTCACAGCCCAATTTAAATAGGTGCTGTGAGTGAAAAAACTGTGCGGTCAAAATGATAACAACAACCATAAATGAGTTCCTTGAGAGGTGTAGTTTCCAAAATGGGGTCACTTCTGGTGGGTTTCCATTGATTTGATACCTCAACACCTCTTCAAACCTGGCATGCTGACTAAAATATATTCTAATAAAAAAGAGGCCTCAAAATTCACTAGGTGCTTCTTTGCTTCTAGGGCTTGTGTTTTAGTCCACGAGCGCAGTAGGGCCACATGTGAGACATTTCTAAAAACTGCAGAATCTGGACAATACATATTTAGTAGTGTTTCTCTGGTAAAACCTTCTGTGTTACAGATTTTTTTTTTATAATATTGAAATTCAGCAAGAAAAATTACATTTGCAAATTTCACCTCCACTTTGCTTTAATTCCTGTGAAATGCCTGAAGGGTTAAAAAGCTTTCTAAATGCTGTCTTGAATACTTTGAGGGGTCTAGTTTTTAAAATGGGGTGTTTTATAGGGGTTTCTAATACATAGGCCCCTCAAATCAACTTCAGAAGTAAACAGGTACCTTCAAAAAAAGGCTTTTGAAATTTTCTTAAAAATATGAGAAATTGCTGTTTATGTTCTAAGCCTTGTAACGTCAAAGAAAAACAAAAGAATGTTCAAAAAACGATGCCAATATAAAGTAGACATATGGGAAATGTGAACTAGTAACTATTTTGGGTGGTATAACCGTCTGTTTTTCAAGCAGATGCATTTAAATTCTGAAAAATTCTATTTTTTCAAAATTTTCTCAAAATTTTGCAATTTTTCACCAATAAACACTGAATTTATCGACCAAATTTTACCACAAACATGAAGCCCAATGTGTCATAAGAAAACATTCTCAGAATCGCTTAGATAGGTTTAAGCATTCCGACGTTATTACCACATAAAGGGAAATATGTCAGATTTGAAAAATGGGCTCTGAGCCTTAAAGAGGCTCTGTCACCAGATTTTGCAACCCCTATCTGCTATTGCAGCAGATAGGCGCTGCAATGTAGATTACAGTAACGTTTTTATTTTTATGTGCGTACATCGGGGCATTTTTACTACTTTTACTAGCTGGGCGTTCTGACGAGAAGTATCATCCACTTCTCTTCAGAACGCCCAGCTTCTGGCAGTGCAGACACAGAGCGTGTTCTCGAGAGATCACGCTGTGTCATCACTCACAGGTCCTGCATCGTGTCAGACGAGCGGGGACACATCGGCACCAGAGGCTACAGTTGATTCTGCAGCAGCATCGGCGTTTGCAGGTAAGTCGATGTAGCTACTTACCTGCAAACGCTGATGCTGCTGCAGAATCAACTGTAGCCTCTGGTGCCGATGTGTCCTCGCTCGTCCGACATGATGCAGGACGTGTGAGTGACGACACAGCGTGATCTCTCGAGAACACGTTCTGTGTCTGCACTGCCAGAAGCTGGGCGTTCTGAAGAGAAGTGGATGATACTTCTCGTCAGAACGCCCAGCTAGTAAAAGTAGTAAAAACGCCCCGATGTACGCACATAATACACGCCCAGTTGGACTTTTACTTTAAACACGCCCACTTGGACTTTTGCAAGCCTCATTTGCATAAATACAAAAATGGTCATAACTTGGCCAAAAATGCTCGTTTTTTTAAAAATAAAAACGTTACTGTAATCTACATTGCAGCGCATATCTGCTGCAATAGCAGATAGGGGTTGCAAAATCTGGTGACAGAGCCTCTTTAAGGCCAAAACTAGGCTGCGTCCTTAAGGGGTTAAATAAACCTGTGCGTACATAGGCTTCCACAATTGAACTTCTTTATTCAATTGCATGTTGGACGCACTCAAACACAACACTACCGCCCTCCGCAAAGAGTTCCACTTGACTGGCAGGGCAGGATAGGTTGGCCCTCATTCCTTTTTTAAACCGCTCTGGTAAAATGAGTTCTGATTGGTTGCTTTGGTCTACAAAGACCGTTTTATTGTAGGACAGTTTTGATGAATCAGGCCTGATAAGCATTATCCTGTACAAACCCCACAAAGGAAACCAGGGTCTGTTTTTCGTGTCCCATCCTGTAGTATTCCTTGCCTCTGCTATATTTTGAGGTCTCAAGTTCCTCGACATGTACAAATCAACAAATACAGAAGAGGCAGCCATAGTTCTGAAGTAACATTAATGAAAAAAATTGGCTAGCATTGTACCACGTGCCACATCAATTTTAGTAACACAAATTATCTTGATTAGCCAATTGGTCCAGTCCATAAAATGCCCTTTTCCACTTACACTTTTCCCTTGTAGCTTGTCTATATAGATGTTACCTTCAATTAATTTCCTGCATTGAATCTCAGCTCTTCTCAGTTGTATTGAAACACTAGTTACATTGTTGTCTTCTTCATTTGCTTGGTGTTGACATGGTGTGACATCACCCCGATCCCTTAGGGCAACACAAAGCCATGAGAATTCCAGCATCCTGGATGTATATTGACTTTATCTTCAAGCAAACGACTACTGAATTACAATTTCAAATCTTGTTTTTCTTCCCGGAGTTTTCCACTGTGTTGGATTTTTCTTCTTTTTTTTCTGTTTTGTTGCCTTCAGGCGTCTGGGAAGTGTTCTCAAATGTATGCTGGGCTCATGGATTAATAGGGTGACCGAGGAATCATCCTTACTAACCCCTTCAGTCTAAGATAAATATATTGTGATCTCCATAGCCATTTTCCAATAGGAATGAAGTGTAGAAAATGGAATAATATAAGTAACCTGAATCAAAAGGGTCAACCTTGGAAGATGCTCTTAAAACATATAAAGATTTATTTCTTTACAGTCATTTGTCTGTAAAATACGTGCAGGGAATACCAGTCACTACCTGTCAGAAGTACCAGTAGGGTTCACGTATTGCCATTTCCCTTACTTTAGACTTTATTAAGTGCCTCATAATGAAGTGAGGGAGACTCATGTTAGTGCTCTCTGTTCTTTTTTTTTTTTAAATACTTCACATGTTTTTTAATTTATGATCTATTTTATCTTTATGCTAATGACTTTCTTAATGGACATCTGGGCGTGTTTAACTATATGACCAAGTGGGTGTTGTGGAGAGAAGTGTATGACACTGACCAATCAGTGACCAATCAGCGTCATACACTTCTCTCCATTCATTTATACAGCACATAGCGATATAGCTATATCGCTATCTGCAGCCTCATACACACACTATAACATTACTGCAGTATCCTGATAGTGAATATACATTACCTCCAGCCAGGACGTGATGTCTATTCAGAATCCTGACACTTCGGTAACGCTTGTGTGAGGTTTACAGCAAGGCAAGCGTAATCTCGCGAGATTACGCTGTAAACTGTCATTTAAAACGAGATTACACTTGGCTTGCTGTAAATCTCACACAAACGTTACCGAAGTGTCAGGATTCTGAATAGTCATCACATCCTGGCTGGAGGTAATGTATATTCACAGTCAGGACACTTCAGTAACGTTAGTGTGTGTGTATGTGGCTGCACATAGTGATCTAGTAAGATCACTATGTGCTGTGTAAATGAATGGGGAGAAGTGCATGATGCTGATTGGTCACTTATTGGTCAGTGTCATGCACTTCTCTCCACAACGCTTACTTGGTCAAAAAGTAAAACACGCCCAGTTGTCCATTAAGAAAGTAATTAGCATAAAGCTAATATAGGTCATAACTCCGTCAAAAATTATAGTTTTTCTAAATAAAAAAACACTGCTGTAATCTACATTATAGCGCCGATCACATTATGTACAAGATAGGCCACTTATAAAGTGATGACAGAGCCCCTTTAAGTGCAAAAAAATCTTCCACCTGGAGATATAAGGTTGTTCCACCAACTAAAACGCTCTAACGTCTGGTATTGATTACCCTCCTTCTTTCTCATCTAACATAAGTAGACTAAGCTTAGCCCTGGTTTCTCTCCCTCTCCATATCAGATCCCTTAATAAACTCTCAATGGTTTTAAACTTTTTTCCCCCACCCAGATTGGACAATTATTGAGCACATATAGGATCTGTGGCAGTGCTATCATTTTCAGCAAGGCTATCCTATCTGCCATTGATAATGGGAGCTTTTTCCAAATTTGAATTCCTCCCCTCAACTTCTTTAATAACGGAACTAGATTAAATTCTAGATAACTGGATATATCCTGCGATACCATCACTCCCAAATATTTCAATGCCTCCCCTTTACCCACTACGTTCAGTTTGCCATAACACATTTCCTCCTCTTCCAAAGGCATTATTATTACTTTTTCCCAGTTAATCTAAAATCCTGACAAATTCCCAAATTTTTCAATCAATTGCATTATTCTCCACAGCGTACGGGCAGGCCTGCTTACATATATTAATATGTCATCTGCGTAGAGAGATATCTTATCCCCTACTAAGCAGTGCTCTCTGTTCTTAGCATAAGAGACGTATTAATTCAATATTGGAAAATAATGATTGCCTCAGCCCCTAAAATGGCACTTTAGGTAGTCATGTTCTAGTTACATAGTTACTTAGTATGGTAGAAAAAAAACCATATGTCCATCAAGTTCAACCACTCTGACAGCTGCATTGGCATCTAAATGATTAGGGCATTTTTACATATGCCTTCATTTTAAAGTAGTCAGTGTAGTGTCAAATTCCCATTAGTCAACCATTAATATATTTTATATTTGACTTCACCAGCTCGTATCATATCACCCACATCAATTTGACAGGAACCTCAGCACTATGACATTTATTTCACTGTGTAATACTCAATTCTCCCTGTGGTGGCACTGCAGGGAAATTGAACACTTACTGCCAGGTTTCCCAACAGATTATAGCTGATCGCTGGGCGTCTCAGCAGGGGGACACTTTCTAATCAGCTTATTGTCAATGGACCCTTCTAACAAACAGGAATTGTCCGAAGTGGAGAACTCCTTTAAGGTGAGATCTCATGTTTAAGGTAATCAGCAGACTGTACCAGTTGAAGTTCAACCCATCTAATTATATTGTATCAACCAAGGTTAATACTAGATAGGGTGTCCACTTATTCATGTTGCTGCTTCATATTGCCGATACAGCCAAATAAAATGGGAACATTTATGTTGGAGTCATGGGAGATCTAACTAGACTCAGCACAGCCCTAAGGGCATGTTCACACGATTAACAAAATACGTCTGAAAATACGGAGCTGTTTTCAAGGGAAAACAGCTCCTGATTTTCAGAAGTTTTTTGAGCAATTCGCGTTTTTCGTGGCGTTTTCGCAGCGTGTTTTACGGCCGTTTTTGGAGCTGTTTTCAATAGAGTCTATGAGAAAACGGCTCCAAAAACGTCACAAGAAGTGTCCTGCACTTCTTTTGACGAGCCATCATTTTACACGCCGTATTTTGACAGCGACGCGTAAAATGACAGCTCGTCTGCACAGAACATCGTAAGACCAATTACAGGCAATGGGCAGATGTTAAAAATTATAAGAAAAGAAACCTACCTTGATAATAAAAAAATTATCAATGGTCACACATACCATAGAGCTAGACCATGTGACTGCTATGGGTCCCTTGGGGAGGGAGGGCTCCATCCTAGTTGGTCTCATCCCCTTTGCATTTTGATGGGGACAACCTGTGCACAGAAACAGAAAATGTCGTTTTTTTTTTTTGTTTTTTTTAAAAAAAGGAGTGGAAAATTGGCCAAAGGGTCATGGAAAGGACAGGGAAGGGGAAAAAACAACAGACCCTACTGTCCTGGATTGCAATACCAGCACCATAATGTGGGGCCCAGTTTGATCCTTGCTATGGGGCACACTCTCCTGTGTGAACAGTACACCACTAATGTGCAGAATTGCTCAGTGTTTTGCGGTGCCGGTTGTTAGTCCTAGGGTCTCAAGTAATTGCCCCTTCTTAAATGGCAGACCACTCCAGCTTAGTTGGGTGTCTGCACTGATATGAGAAGTGCAAGTGGAGAGTTATAAGGTTTGACTCTCCCATTCTGTCTATATATTTCATTTGTAAGAGATGAGGACAGTTGGAAACATGGAAAGTAAGGCCAATATTACCTATAATGGATCATCCACCTTAGCGACTGTGACTTTAGTAGTCCATGTACTGTGTTATACATATTTCGGAGTCCAGCGAGTATATACTGTATATGCCTGCTGTATGTTTTATTATGTTATAAAATGTGCAAAAGGAAATGATTGCATTTGTGTGTAGTTATATGTTGGTTACGATGTCTGTGCTCTGACGCTCGGTATTGTCATAGGAACACTGAATCTCATTCACTTTTTTTTTTTTAAGCTCAAACAAGAAAACAACGCTGATTTCTGATTGGTTGCCATCCAGCTTCCCCATGATAACTTTAAGCTGAAGTGTTGCATTGAAGACATAGGTCCAGAAATACTTATCACAGCCAAGAACTTCAAGCTCATTAAAGTGGTATTTAGATGGATCTCCTGGAAATGTTGCTTTAAGTAGACGGTTCCTCTCATCCATTAAAGGGGTTTTCCGGTCTTCAAAAAATGTGTGCAAGCGTCTTAAAGTGTAACTAAACTTTTGAAAAACGTTTGACAAATCATAGTGACATGTCAGAAGTTTTGATCGGTGGGGGTCAGAGCATTGAGATCGCTAAAACAAAGTGGTAGAAGCGCTCGGATGAGCGCTGTGCAGGTTAATTTCTGATCGGCTTTTCTCGGAGTGGTGTATGGGCTCAATAGAAAGTCTACGGGTCCATACACTGCTCGCTCTGCTTTTCGAGGAAAGCCGTTTAGAAAGTAAGCGGCACAACGCTCACCTGATCACTTTTGTCGCTTCGTTTTAGTGATCGGTGGGGATCTCAGTGCTCGGACCTCAACTGTTTAAAACTTATGACATGTCAAAAGTTTTTTTAAAAGTTTGGTTACCCTCTAGCTGCAGTAAGATTAGGCACTTAATAATGTACTGTCTGTAGCTGAAATGCCTCTGAAAATCGGTCACACATGCAGTCACATGACCATACTCCTGGTGTTTATCTCCTGCTTGTGTGACCTACTATACACTGAACACATGTTTACCTCCCCTCTATTTTCGGTAGTTTGGGACATCACATGTTTGTTATCTCCACTGCTCCCTGCTCTCCGCTCTTCCTCCCTGTCTTTGGAGGGATTGAGTTTCCCATACTGGGCAGCAGATAGTTCAGAAGTAGCAGACAGTGAATAATTACAACACTGCCTTAAACCTTGTAATGGAGGGGCATACGGGAAGCTGTAAATATCGGCAATGTCTGTGGGAAGGAATCTTGGGAACTGTAGTCCTCCACATGGTAATTCCGCCCGCAGCAAGCCCTAGCAAAATAAAAACAATTGTGCTCCACAGCTACATGATGAAAATGAAAAATAACTACTTAATCATCTGGTGACCGTTCAGACACATATAGATACTTTTCTGTGTTTTTCATAAGCTTGGAAAACCCCTTTAATATGTCCTAGGAACATACGTAGTATATACCATTTTCGCAGCAGATCCGCTGATTGTTAGGTGGGGGTCAGAGCATTCATACCACCACCGATCGTTAAAATGAAGCGGCAGAAGCACTCGGGTGAGCGATGTGCCGCTTAGTTTCTGATCGGCTCTCCTGTGAGCTGTGTATGGGCTCAATAGAAAGTCTATGAGTCCGTACACTGCTATCTTAATGCAAGCATTGCCAGCAATTAAATCTCACATCTTGGAAAAGTATTATCTAATCTACTGAGAACATTGCCCTACAAGCGAGCGAAGTGGAAGCCTGAAAATGGTTTAGATGGAGTAAAGCAAATATTCAGTATAGTGTATCCATGTGCATTTGATTCCTGACCACAGATGTAACTTAAAGCACCTGGGCCCCAGTAAAAAAATGTGTTACAGGAACCCCCTTCCTCACTTACTGGTGTCTTGTTATATGACAGAGGGGTCTATGGGCCCAGGCGCAACTGCAATATCTGCACCCCCTATAGCTGAGCCCCTGCATGTTAAATAAAAACTGAGGTACATAGAAAGGTTACGATTAAAAAAGACTAAAATTAACCAAAAAGGAGTAATAGGGCCACCCTTCTGTTCTACATCTCCTATAATCTGTCTGATACCGCATTATATACATTACAAATATAGATATAAATTACAAAATCCCTCAGGGGGATGGAAGAGGGCATACTGTGACCTTTGATGTGCCCTTTTAGGCCCATACCATACATTTGGTGGTTCCCTGGGGAGGGGGCCAAAGACTAGGGCCTGTGAAATTAATTGTCCAGTGTTTGCACATTATTGTGTATTAAATGGAGCCAATGATTTAATACAAGTGTTACTGTGGGGGTCGCATGCCCTTTATTAAACTCATTAGCTTGGGCCCCTGAGTATATTAACCCCTGTCCTACCCTGAGACGGCCCTGATAGTAGATACAATTGCCGATCATTGTTTTGACCGGTTTCTTTCATGTATCTAGGGATGTAAAAATGGCAAGCTATTACTGGGGCTATAGTTTCAAGATTCTAATCTCATGTGATCTTTAGATCCCGTGGTCTGAAGTAGGCAGTTTGATGGTGTTACAGGATGTTCATCCTCAGCTCAGTGAGCGTGCGTCTGCCAAAGCCTGGAAAGCTCCTTCTCTAATTAATATCCACAGACGTCCATCGCTTTACAGTTACAGTAGGGGGCTAACTACGTCTTGGCAATTAAAATTGCGCACAGAAGACAGTCTGTCTAATATACTGTATGATAGGTGAATATGTAGGTTACACAACAGACCTGCTTTGCCAGGAAATTGACTGCACTATAAGCCAAATTCATTCTAAGAAGGGTTTCCAGGGAAGTTTTTGACATGTCTATCGGCTCTTCAGCACATGCAGATCTACCTCCATCTGAAAACAAGGCCCCCTCGTTCTCCATATAAGTGGGTGGTGGACGGAGGGTGGTCTGGGATTAAATGTCATGGGCCGCTTATCAACCACTAGAGACTTAATAAAAATTGTAATAACAAATTGAAGTTGCAATTTTATGTGCATGTTCTGCACATAAATGTATGAATGTTGTAACTGACTAAGGGGTGGTAGGCACAGAAATAATGCCCGGATGGTAGTTTGCCCCTGGTCTCAGCTGTCCAACTCCCAGCAATACAGATAATTTTCAGCTCATTGCGTTACACCGCCTGGTCTTGTTGGGCAGGTGGTCATGAATTAGCAGTCTCTCCACTTAAGTTATTGGAAGTTAGGGTCCTTTTACAGCGTCCCATTTTGGCCATAACAACGAATGCCGATCAACGAGACAGCTCGTTGATCGATGCTCGTGTGCTCCTTTCACAAGGAGCTATGTATGGGGACGAGCGCACGTTACTATGGTCGTTCATTCCCATACGTTACTATCATGTCGACAGCACGTCTTCCTGTTTACACAGGGAGATGTGCTGCCGATAACCATAATATTTTATGCTGCAGAAACGATACAATCAGCCAATCAATGAGCGTTTGCTCGTTTATCGGCTGATCATTGCCCTGGTTACACAAGGCAATGATCAGGAACGAGTGTTCTGTGAACGCTCATTTGCCCGATAATTGGCCCGTGTAGAAAGGCCCTCATGGAAACCTTGATAATGGGAGGGTGGCTAAGGTGGGATAGGGTCCACCAGCTGGGACAACCGCTGATCGCAAGACTAAAGTAATGAAGAGAAACTACATTAAATTGAATAGGAGTTGCAGGACCACCCCAAATCAGAGAATGAGGAAAAAGAGCCCTCAATCAGGATAGGGCTTAGGGGTGTGGGACCTATGCGGTTGTACAGATGTCTAATTGAGGTTCCCTGCAAAAACCCATTTAACACAAACCTTAGTCCGGCAGTTTTCAAAATTTGAGAATCACAAAATGTATGTTTCTTATTTTTTATTCAATCCACTAAGTAGAGCAATTCTACACATAGGCAAAGAATATGCCATCATATGTCATAAAATTTCACCCAAAAAATGGTGTACCACTCTTATGCCTTTTGGAATATTTTTTGTGCTTACCTCGTGAGTTTTCTTAATGTGTCTAGCAAAAAGGTTTCTGTTAAGGGAAATCATGAAATCTGCCAAATTTATTATAGACATACACCATTTTTTTTAGCACAGTTGCATAGCAGTTTGATACATTTTGTGCAATTTGTGCCGTTTTTGATGTGTTGGCAATTGATTTATCCTATCACAGTATTGAGAAATCTCCTCCAAATTTTTACAGTATTGATAAATCCCCAATTTGTTTTATTTAATTCTTAAGATTTACATGATAAAAGCTCAAAAATGTAAACTAAAGGTGCCCATACTCATTTGATGTACATCGACCGAAACTGACGATTTTGGCTGGATCATCTAATGTTATTTGGGGTGTCCCCAACTCTCCCACGGCGGCAGAAGTCGGGGGAAAGTAGGATCGGGTATGTTGAATTTCAGCATGCCCGATACTTTGTTCTCACAGGAGATAAGCTGCTCTCAGATGTGTGGCAGTGGCTTATTTCTCTCAACCCGTTGAGTTCACATGCCGAGCGCGCATATGTATGGGGATGTCAGCAGGAACATCTATTGGCTGATAGAGCATTTGTCAGTCAGCAATCTAAGGTGTATGCCCACTTAAAAGCTCTGCTCACACTAGTGTCAAGGCTTCTGTTCATTACAAAACCATGACCGCTATGAAGGATCCATTTTAGAACAGATTTCAACAAATTCGGACAGATCCTATTGACTTATAATTGGGTTCAAGTTTTTTTGATAGCAAGACTAACGTTGCATACTTTTGTATATAGTTAAAAAACCATAGTCTCCAATATCTGCGGGAAGTTGAGTTATGAATTAGATGAAGGTAACAGGGGATGATTAAGCTTATAACCGGCTAAAACATACAGAAATGTTGGCATTATAACTTTGTCCATATTCCAATACGTCTGCCATCTGCCGTGAGCATGTGGGAGTGCAGGAAGCTCGAAGAAATATCTCAGCAATCATCTCTCTGTGTGTCAAACTGTGATAATGATGAATTTGAAAGGGCAGAGAGTTAAAAAGTCTTCTATACAGTTTCCAAATTGTGATATACCCCCAACCCCTCTCATTTTCTATATTTCTGGAATAATGGCAGAGAAGATGGGTAATCAGCATGACTCCTTTGTATCATCAATTCATTTTTGTCTTCCACTTGTGATCTATTTCCCAAAAGGGAAAACTCCATTCAGAGGAAAACAACAATAGCTTTAGGTCTACATGGGGGTCTACAGTTAATAGGATGTCTACATTTTCTCTTTCCTATTGTGCCTTCTTTCTTATTGTTCCTTCTAAGCACTATGAACCTTCTAGAAATGAAAGTCACTTGAACCCTATATGGAACAATCCATTTTGTATGTACACAAATCCGGGAGAGCTTTGACTGTCAGGCATTGTCACTATACATCCTATAGTATTTAATAGCAAAAGTTCAATAAATCCTAATTTTTAGAACTTCCTTTATGCAGCATTCTGACCTTGAGTGAAATCCTCCGTATAAAGCAATGAACACAATTTTTGATGTTGAAGAGTAGAATGCTATAAACCCGCAGGGCTTAGACACTATTGTATTTTTTGGTCTTTTCAGTTGAGTCTCTTAATTACTGACGGGCTTCTGCAGTTTTACCAAGTCATTTAGAGATGTTAGAAAGTGATAATGGTGTGTATATAGTAGCTTGGTGTCCCTTATATATCCTCCACAAAGAAAGCTTGGAGTTGTATATAACCAGATTGTTCTGCCACTGATCCTCCAGTGACCTGTTTATTATAAATCTCTGAAGGGCCTATGTTTAGGCCATGGGTGAAGTAAGGGTCTCAGCCGCAAGTTCCCCCATATATGTAATCTCCTGCCATGTTATGTGCCAAAACACGCCACAAAACCTACAAGTGTAAATATATCAGAGAATACAAAAAAAGTGTTGTTTTTTTTTATTATTACATTAATAACATTTACAGTGAAGGAAATAAGTATTTGATCCCTTGCTGATTTTGTAAGTTTGCCCACTGTCAAAGACATGAACAGTCTAGAATTTTTAGGCTAGGTTAATTTTACCAGTGAGAGATAGATTATATAAAAAAAAAAAACAGAAAATCACATTGTCAAAATTATATATATTTATTTGCATTGTGCACAGAGAAATAAGTATTTGATCCCCTACCAACCATTAAGAGTTCAGCCTCCTCCAGACCAGTTACACGCTCCAAATCAACTTGGTGCCTGTATTAAAGACAGCTGTCTTACATGGTCACCAGTATAAAAGACTCCTATCCACAGACTCAATTAATCAGTCTGACTCTAACCTCTACAACATGGGCAAGACCAAAGAGCTTTCTAAGGATGTCAGGGACAAGATCATAGACCTGCACAAGGCTGGAATGGGCTACAAAACCATAAGTAAGACGCTGGGTGAGAAGGAGACAACTGTTGGTGCAATAGTAAGAAAATGGAAGACATACAAAATGACTGTCAATCGACATCGATCTGGGGCTCCATGCAAAATCTCACCTCGTGGGGTATCCTTGATCCTGAGGAAGGTGAGAGCTCAGCCGAAAACTACACGGGGGGAACTTGTTAATGATCTCAAGGCAGCTGGGACCACAGTCACCAAGAAAACCATTGGTAACACATTACGCCGTAATGGATTAAAATCCTGCAGTGCCCGCAAGGTCACCCTGCTCAAGAAGGCACATGTACAGGCCCGTCTGAAGTTTGAAAATGAACATCTGGATGATTCTGAGAGTGATTGGGAGAAGGTGCTGTGTTCAGATGAGAGTAAAGTTGAGCTCTTTGGCATTAACTCAACTCGCCATGTTTGGAGGAAGAGAAATGCTGCCTATGACCCAAAGAACACCGTCCCCACTGTCAAGCATGGAGGTGGAAACATTATGTTTTGGGGGTGTTTCTCTGCTAAGGGCACAGGACTACTTCACCGCATCAATGGGAGAATGGATGTAGCCATGTACCGTCAAATCCTGAGTGACAACCTCCTTCCCTCCACCAGGACATTAAAAATGGCTTGTGGCTGGGTCTTCCAGCACGACAATGACCCGAAACATACAGCTAAGGCAACAAAGGAGTGGCTCAAAAAGAAGCACATTAAGGTCATGGAGTGGCCTAGCCAGTCTCCAGACCTTAATCCCATCGAAAACTTATGGAGGGAGCTGAAAATCCGAGTTGCCAAGCGACAGCCTCGAAATCTTAATGATTTACAGATGATTTGCAAAGAGGAGTGGGCCAAAATTCCATCTAACATGTGTGCAAACCTCATCATCAACTACAAAAAACGTCTGACTGCTGTGCTTGCCAACAAGGGTTTTGCCACCAAGTATTAAGTCTTGTTTGCCAAAGGGATCAAATACATATTTCTCTGTGCACAATACAAATAAATATATATAATTTTGACAATGTGATTTTCTTTATTTTTTTATATATAATCTATCTCCCACTGGTAAAATTAACCTAGCCTAAAAATTTTAGACTGTTCATGACTTTGACAGTGGGAAAACTTACAAAATCAGCAAGGGATCAAATACTTATTTCCTTCACTGTACATAATCCCCTTTCATAATCCCATTTTTTGCAAAAATATCAGGGGATGGGGCGCAAGTGTGACTGTTGCGAACCTTAAGCTACGCCACTGTATGATCGGTCATGGTCGGTTCTTGCAGGGGAAATGTATGGCCAAATGGGGCTTCCTCCAGTGATAACAGCTTCTATTTAGAAAGGGATTGCTGAAAGAGAAAAATTGCTGAAACTCTGACTGGTTGGAAAAATACATTCACACTGTAGATCAATCAAGGATTTATAGTGCTGTAGGAAATACCTTTTACCTTTATCTACACACACAGGTGAACATTTCCAGTTTATCCAGGTTGTTATGGGTGTATTAAATGGACATTTGTAGAATAGGCTAGATTCACATGAACGTGGGGAAACTCACTTTTCACGTCCGAGGTGCAGGGGGATTGAGTCTATGGAGGGATCTGTGAAAACGGAACAAAATAGGACATGTTCTATTTTTCAACGGACCCTTCACACAGTCCGTTGAAACAACAGCCGTGTGAATGGCCCCATTGAAATACATGCGTCCGTGTGGCGGACGATATTTTAACGGCCGTGACACGGATGTAATCTACGTTCATCTGATTTCGGCCTTACAGTCTACTTTTTCCTCTTTTCTGTCATTTTTTATCATGAAGCTTGTGTAATCATGTAATGTTCCATATTGTTTGAATGTGAGAAACCTAGAACAAGTCAGTGCAGCATGGAGAGGCAGTGTATCATATAGCCAATATACAGTAGCTTCCTGTGACCACTTCTGTATATGTAAAATATCTACAATACCTACATTTAGTTATTTCATAAAAAAATTGTCAACTATACAAGGTCAAGTGGGCACTCGGCAACCTGAAGTAACACAGCCTGCGGTATAGCAAATTACATTTTATGTAGGCAGTATTTTTTTTTTAGTGTAGTCCTATCTGTTATTCTCTGAATTTACTACTATATTATATCCTGTTTTTCCTCTACAGGGGGCCTCTTCCCAAACCAGCAATCACAGGAACATGCCGCCTTTCGGTTTGCGTTATCGCAGTTGGTGGAACCCCCAAAGCTGTTGCCCCAAATTGATATTGTGAACATCAGTGACAGTTTTGAAATGACCTACACCTGTAAGTACTGCAAGAAACTCTTCTAAGCCGATTTACATCTTATAATGTTCAGTGCAATTTATTCAGTGGTCGCGTATTAACAAGTTCTATGGAGTAGAGTACAAGAGGTGCAAATCCTTTTAGCTGTTTTCTGTAGCAGAACACAAGACGCTTATCTTAATTAAAAAGTATTTACTAAAAGTCTCTTGGCTGAGAAGATAATGAAAAGGCAGGAGAAAAAAAAAATCTATGTTTATCCACAGGAAAAGGCTAATTAAATGTTAAAGGTAGAAGAAACACCATAAAGAAGATTGTGTTTTTTAATTTAAGGTTTCCATATGAATTTAAATGTGATATTTTTCTCATTGACCATTGTTTATATATATAATATATATATATTAAAAGTATGTACATTTTCACAACCTTTTTTTTATTGCGCAAATGAATCTAAAATAACAAATGAAATATCATTGCTAATAGTCTTGATTAAAATTCTCCTACCGTTTTGTGCCTACAGACCCTATTAACAGACCACAAACATATTCCCTTATTTATGTCCCCTACTACTTGATAACTTATATTTGGTTGGATTTTAACAAGTAAAGGCCCTATTACACCGGCCAATTTTGGCAGATGCAACGAGCGCCGATCAACGAGACAGCTCCTGTAACAAGGAGATATGGATGGGGACGAGCGGTCGTTACTCTGATCGCTCGTCCCCATACATTATTATCATGTCGGCAGCACATCTCCCTGTTTACACACCAGGTGCAGCCGACAACGATGATATTTCCGTTTTTTAAAACGATACGATCAGCAGATGAACGAGCGTTTTCTCGTTCATCTGCTGATCGTTGCCCTGTTTACCCAGGGCAATTATCGGCAACCATTGTTCTGCGAACGCTTGCCTGCCCGTTAATTGGCCCGTGTAAAATGGCCTTAAGGAACATATGGAACTGAGTATAACTGCTGGAACAGGCTACACAATATTTGTGATAGGTCTGCATGAGAACTGTACGCACAAAACGGGAGTATATGTTCAATCAAGTCTGTTGCAAAAGTTGTTTTGTATTTTATGTATTGGAGCAATAAAAATTTTTGTAAAGGTGGACTTTGCCCTTAAATTATTGAATTTAAATTGGTATATTGGGATTCTATGGCAGCCCATCTTGAAATTAGAGCTAATGATTGGCAGGAGGAAAACTCTTCATGGTGAATTCTTAAAGATATCCATATCCTGCTTGTTTATAGCATAAATATCAGAATGTCCTGTATTGTCTGCTAGACTTTGCCCATTTGCTAGACCTCCAATGCCCGGAAAAGCCGGAGATAAGTTTTTCTTTTAGCACACCATAGACAATAGATTCCCATCAGGGGGATCTTGAGATATTTGTCACGATCCATTAATGATCTAATATGTATGTAGAGCTGCCAGATCATCCTGTTTGACTTTTACAACCAGTCCTATCCCCTGTCCTCCTGGTATAATCTCCACGAAGGACAAAAATCCTTCTCCAAGCCGTAAATTAATGGTGGGATTAGAGCGATAATTGTCAGAAACAACTTTCATCCGGTAGTTATCCAACTTACTGGTGTATACAATGTGTAGTCTACCATATATTACATTGCTGATTTCACAGTATATTTTCATTTCTTTAATGAATGTGATAGAAGAAAGAATAGTGATACATCTCTTACTTTACGAAGTCTATCCAGTTTCTGTCTCCCATACATTTGATATCAGTTGTCATAGTAGATTGTACTCCGATCACCTAAGACTATGGTGGTTTAGTTAACAAGAAAGCTCTGAACAGATCATTGAAGTTTCATGAAGGCTTTTTAACTATTGACTTACCTTCACAGTATATTTTCCTCATATCAAATGTGTGTGGATATCTTATTGTTGAGCTGCAATGGTAAAACATGACGGCTGTCCAATGGCGACAGTCTGAGGATGATGTCATATTAATATGTCATATTTATTTTGATAAAAATCTGATTAATAATGCATAGAGAAATAGAAAAGCCTGGTTTTAGCAACTGTTGAGACTGGTTGGTGCCAGATGGGACTGATGGGTCTTCGGCCTTCTTACTGTTTATTTTTTATAAAAATCAGATTACCGTAAGATGTCAATAAGAGTAAAACCTAATTTGAGCACTGTGAAAGCTTCCTTGCCCTTTGTCTGTTCTCGGATCAGTGCCAGTTGGTTGTGTGCTGAAGACCAGGATAATCTGAGATAGACTGATTGCTAAAGAAATTGTTGCCGACAACTACATATAAAGGGCTGTAGCTGTTAGGCGGTGTGTATATATAAGCAGATAACTTAAGCTGGCCATACACACTAGATAAAAGTTGCCCATTTCGGAAAGATCGGCTAATTAACAAATTTATATGGGGTCCACCTAAAGGTCAATTTTGGCTGGTGCAACGACCACCGAGATAACTCATTGATCGGCGCTCGTTTGCTCCATTCACAAGGAGCCATGTATGGGGACGAGCGCTCGTTACTCTGATCACTCGTCTACAGGGAAATGTGCTGCCGACAACGATAATATTTTAGTTTTTTAAAACAATATGATCAGCAGATGAACGAGCGTTTGCTCGTTCTACTGCTGATCGCTGCCCTATTTACACAGGGCAATTATCGGCAACGAGCGTTCTATGAACGATGGTTTGCCCGATAATTGGCCCGTGTAATAGAGCCTGAACTCTCCCGCGACAGCAGCTCTATGGGAAAAAAAGGACCAGGCATGTTGTATTTCAAGGTTTCTGGCAGCGGCTTATTCGCCTCTGCCCATTGAAAATCGCACTTGGCCGAACTGACCATGCGTGTTTATGGTGAAGTTAAGAGAAATAGCTGTTGGCCAAACAAACATTCAATCGACAGGCATCTCATGTGCATGGACAGCTTTGAAACCAATTTAAAAGCGAGAGGGTGTTAAGAGGCTGTTAGACATCTTGGCCGCTTATCTCAAAATATATAATAGAATTTAATTGGTTGAAAGCCCAATCTGTCGGATTTGTATTTCTCACAATGGGGGACCTTGGCCGACGGTTGTCTCTATGTCTTCATAGACTTAGATATAGACAAGTGTTGGTGTAACCATCAAGAACATCAGGATTCGGCAAGAAAATTGTATGGCCTGGGGCCAGCCTTGATGGTGAGATCAAAATATGGATTTGAAAACCATCATGGCAGTAGTCAAGTCATGCCAATTCTCATCTAATCCTGGGTTATTAATGAGATTTTCCTAAATATTAATTTAGAGAATCTCTCTGCAAAAAATCAAGGTCTTACATCAGATATAGGGTGTTCCATATACAGTGAAAACTCTCCAAAAGACCACCTCTTCGAGAAGACAACCCCCCATATCCAGACCGGATTTGCTATGACAGATTTTCAGTTTTAGAAGACCACCCTCATAGAAGATCACTTTTCAATGCGATTTTGAGTGATCACCTCAAAGAGGTTTCACAGTAATATATTGCAGGACATCTTCGGAAATTCCTACTGTATATAAAATATATATATTTTTAATGTATTCATCCCATTCTGATCTGTAGGTTCTCCGATAGGCCTCAATTCCTTTTGCAAGACGCAGATAGGGTGGCATTTGGTTATTAAGAACTGTGAGGTTAGAACCTCCATAATTTGAAGTAGTAACTTGTTATTTAAAAAATTTTAATATTCGACAAACAAAATGTTGAGAATTTTTGTAATTTCCTTTGTGCCTCTTTATAGGACTGGGTTATGAGTTCTCCATGGCTGGCTTCATACGATAAAGTCCTTTCTCTCCATACCTCACATTGGTTTTATATATTTTTTTCTTCTTTTGGTTTATTTATAAACTAGAACATTACTTGTATGCTTATGCCAAATGCCTGTGTAATCTCACAGCCTCTTTCACTGGATAATTACAGGGTGCTCTGGGCTCACGACAGGATTATTTTTATTGGCTCGAAAGGCCAGTAGGAGCTGTTAAAAATGCGTGCTATTTGTGGCCTATTCTCTACCGTAATAATATAGCATCCCACACACTTTATGTTTTTGAATTCACTGCTCATTGTCTAAAGTTGGCAGAAAGACAAAACACTTGTTTAGAGAGCCCAAGCTACTGGTACACAAGGCTCTGGATGCAGCCCTATGCAGAATTAAATTAGACCAAAAATTCAAGCTTGAGTATCGGACATAGAATTTAAAGGGGATGTTCACTTTTGGCTGTCTCTTCAAACAAAACTAATGGTAAACTACCTGGTCAGATTAGAAGATTTCAGACTCAGATGTATTGGTACTTTCATAGGGAATATTGTCTGTATATTCATACATTTTCTATGCATGTCTGGAAGGCTACCATCATGGTTTTCATGTATAACAGAGTCATGACTGATGCGGCGGATCCATTTTCCGATGTAACTAAATGGAAGCCGCAGCCCCAATTTAATGGGGTCCATTGGGGTTCTGATATTTTTTACAGTAAAAAAACACTGCAGACTGAGCCATAGCAAAATACCATAAGGTTTGAAGCCCGGACAGAACCGCGTAAGTGAGAACAGAGCCAGTACAAGGTACACCAGGTAGTTATGCCTTGGCTTTGTGGGCTTAAGAGGCCAATGAACATCCACATTAATTTACTCTTCAAGTACAACAATATATGGCATATCCAGTGGTGGTCAGATCCCACCAATAACCAGAATAGGGGTCTAAGAGTGCTGTTTCCATAACTTTCAATAGGCCATAATTAGACGTACCACGTGCAAACATAGCAGACGATGTAAACTTCTCCTATTTTTTTTAGCCAGCTTTGAAAGAGGAATGGGGGATACAGGACATTGATCAGAACGCTGGGACTCCAGGGGATCTGAACATCTGAATACCCCTTTAATGCTTGATTCTGATGAGTTGCCATGTGGCTAAGTGTGCCAGCATTAACACTTAGTGTTGTTGTAGTCTTTTCACATTAGACATGTAAATTCAACTTCACATAACTTGACACAGGACTAAGATATTTTGAAAAAAAAATCTAACTTAATTACTTAAAGAGTAACTGCACTTTGATATGTCCTAGAGAAATATGTGAAGTTCTGATCGATGGGGCCCGGTCTGGGTGCTGAGACACGAAATGAAGGTGCAGAGTGCTGTGTGCCTTCGACTAGGATCATCGCTCCTCATTAGACTGAAGACGGGCTCATTGACATTTTATGTGAGTCCGTCTTCATCCTGATGCGGAGCACTAATCACAGCCGAAGGTGCAGAACACTCAGCTGAGCGCTTCTGCACCTTTATTTCAGCGACAGTGGGGGTCTCAGCACCCAGAACGCTACCGATCAAAACTTCTGATATTTCTCTATGGCATATCAAAAGCTTTTTGAAAGTGCAGTTATTCTTTAAGCCCACCATCTACAGCTTAAAGGTCAAGTGTTCTGCCGCCAATCTTGTATGCACTTTACGGTTGCATGGGTAACTATTATCCTTCCTGGTCGGGTTGTGTTCTGGCAGAGATTTTCATTCCTCCATTATTTATTATTATAATGCTAAGCATGTTTGAGCATGCTCATATCAGTGTTAATGCTATCTTCTGGGGTACCCCCTGACCAAGTTTAAAGGAACATTCAGGAGTCTGTGGGCCCATGCTTAGGCAACACTGCCCATTGGTAATTTTCTGATATTCCGTTTCTTAAAGGGGTTGTCCACTACCGGACAACTGATGACCTATCCACCGGACATATCATCATTAGTGCAGTATATTATATTAGTGTGGTATATCATTGGTGCAGTTCCGACACCCGAACCCCGCACCGATCAGCCGCTCAGGCTGCCTGCGGGCACTGGATGTTATGGCACATTATGCAATGTATGGAGCCGGAATCAGTTGGCTCCATACATTGCATAGCAGCCGTGCTGCCGAACTGCAGCTCTGCTCCTATTTACTTGAATAGGAGCAAGGCTGCAGTACTACAGCTCAGCCGCTATTCCATGACCAGAGCCATCTGCTTCCGGCATGGACGTCCGATGCATGGAGGCAGCCGGAGCGGCTTAACGGTGCGGGATCTGGGTGTCAGACCCCCACAGATCATGTACTGATGACCTATCCGGTGGATAGGTCATCAGTTGTCCGGTAGTGGACAACAAGTTAACTTTACTCTTCTATCCTTTCTACCTGTATCACTCAACAACACTGTTGGCCTATCCTTAGGGTCGGCCATCAGTGTTTGATCAATGGGGTTTGATCTCCGGGACCCCCGCCGATCCACAGATGGAATGTATGGGTGGCTATGAGTGGTTCTGCAGCTCAATGCCATTCAAGTTGTAGTATTAGGCACAGCCCACTCATATGTATGGCACTGTGATCAGCAGAGGTCCCACTGTTCAGACCCCACCAATCAAACTGTGATAGCCTATCATTGTTATTTGCCTTTAAATCTTACATACCCCTTTTTCAATGTCCTATAGTTAAATCAGACTACATGAGCAGAAAAATATTATTTTGAAGGATTTTCATTTCCTAGAGTCACCAGACCTTTAACAATCCCTATTATTACTACAGCGGTGCAATAGAAAAAAAAAATGAATAATTTTTCAATTATTCGTCTCCATCCTTAAATTCCCACAGAGATGTTGCTCTGATGCCTTCCATAGAAAAGCTCATTACATTTAAAGGGTATTAAAAGACGAAAATAATGAGGTTAGATTACTTATTACTTTGCAGTGTTCAAATGAAACAAATGATCTAAGAAGAAAAAGGGGGTAGCGGACAAGTCTGGGAAATAAGATTTGCATGCAGACAATCCAATCATGTCAATGTAATGAGGAAAGATAGAAAGGTTTACACCAGGGTTTCGTTGAGGTTTTTAAAATATCTCAAATTAGAATAACATCACAAAATGATAGAAACATCCTAGAAATGTTTATGATTTTATAAGGGCTCACGCACATGGCCGGGGCCGGCCTTATGTTGGATAATGCTCTGTTGGGTGGTTCTTTTTGTAGGCCCCCCTCACCCCCACAATATGGAGTATGGTTGTACAGTGCTGCCACCACCGTACACTTCAAAAAATATATTCTGTACAATGCCTATAAAGTGCTCAAATAATACCAACATACAGTGACCAAATAATAGCTCCATACATAAAATACGGTACAGCTCCATAATAATAATAATAATAATAATAATAATAATAATAATAATAATATTATACAGTATCGAAATAATATTGCTATAAAATTAATATTCATGGTGGTCACAAGCCCCAGGTAATAGCATAATCTGTGGTGCCCCCTTCAGCAGGGGCTACTGATGTGCTCACAGGTCGCAAACCCCAAAGGCCGCCCAGATGGTGTCACGTTAAGACCCTATAGTTCACAGGCACTCCATGTTCAGCTGTATGGTGGGTCTATGAAGCATTCATTTCTCCCCTATACAGCATTTAGGAAAAATTCCTCGATAGTGTGCAATGAAACATTCCAGTATTTTTTTTTTTTACGGAATTAGAGGAACAGTATAGGATCATATATTTACATGTTACGGATCCGTACAACACAGATCCGTAATATGGCTACATGCATCAGCCCTTTTATATATATAAGCAAACATTATTTTCATGTTGTGGTTCTTTAAGAGAGAGCTATTCCTAACCTTAGAAATGTTCTGGTCTTTTTGCATGCAATTAGATAATTTCGGCCCTGGGGGTACATGAAATATTCATAGGCATTTTATTTACAGAGGATCCTGAATGTTTTCGAGAACATGAACATGCATTCTATCGTCTAGGCTTAGGAAACAAAGAGGTTTTATGGAGCGTTCTGATACTGTGGTACCGGCCCACACACCCAAAATAAAATGTATCATCTAAAAAAAATTTATGTACTAAATCGTAGAAACAAAAGTATCTCCCTTTTCGGACTCCGGTCCCTGCCCCTCCAGGTGACAAAATGACACTGACAAAAGTCTCTTCCTCCTAGTCCTTTCAATCAGTATTCAATTTATAGATCAGACTCACTATTAACTTCATTGGGTGCCATAGGGCAAGTATCTGTATACTGAGCAGAGATTTCAATCATCATGTCTTATCATCAAGTAAGACTAAAGTTGGCCAAAAACATTTCCAACCAGGCAGGGGCAAGACAAGGGGTAGGTGGAGCAGGTGGTCTGTTAGAACATCATTAAAAGGAGGGGAGCAATTTATAGATTTCAAAAATAAAAAAAAACAATGTTCTGCCTATTTTACCAATCAGTGTATTCGAGTATAGATAAGGATGTAGAAAGGAGCAACAGGGGATAAATAAATGAATGATTGTCCATCCGACAGCAAACAAGCTGAACTTAAGGGAATGAGACAGGGGGTGCCTTTTAAAACTACCACTTTAGGCACCAACAAAGCTTGTCCCACCCCTGCGGACCCTGGGGTTCTTTGGAACTTAGCCAAGGTTTCTCCAAAAGACAGTAACAGCAACAGTTTCATCTTTACAGTAGGAATTTGGTAAATGTTGAGGTTTCCAAGGAGGGGAATATTTTTTGTCAGGAGTTCCTCTGTGATAAAAAAAAAGTTGCAGATTTTAGCATTGGAGAAATATCGGCTGAGATCACTGCTGTCGGTGGTAAGAAGGATTGGGTATGTTGGATTTTCCCAGAGATGTCTGGAGTGATCAGCAGGTGTCTCGCAACCCATTATCTCCTCTCCCTATTGAAAATAATATGCACGCTGTTTAGCCAACAGCCATCTCATGTGTATGGCTAAAGGCCCTTTTACACGGGCCGATAATCATATCAACGCTCGTTCCCGATCATTGTCTTATATAAACAGGCCAACGATCAGCCGATGGACAGGAAAATGCTCGTTCATCGACTGATTGTATAGTTTATACTAAAAAAAAACGGGGAGAGGAATCCTCCAGCTCACTGGTCCAAATGAACAAACTCGGACTGCGCATGGATCCCAGTGGCAGCACATGATGAAAATACAAACAAAAACGGAGAACCTTGATCCAGCGCTTTATCAAGGTTCTCCATTTTTGTTTCTATCGTTTATGCTGCAAGAAATATTCTCGTTGTCGGTAGCACATCTCGACATGATGGAAATGTAGGGGGATGAGCGATCGTAGTAATGATCGCTTCTCCCCATACATAACCAATCACAGCTCCTTGTGAAAGTAGCAAACGGGCGCCGATCAACGAGCTTTCTCGTTTAGACTAATAAAATCTATTGTTCCTTGTTATAAACTTTTTCAGGCCGACTGTAGTGCTCTTCAATGGAGTGACCAGTAAGTTGTTCAGATAAATCCCTGCCCACATAATCACTACCTTATCTCCAGTTTTGAGAACCAACAGATACATTTGAGTGAATTATATTAGTAGCTTCATTCATATGTTGAGGTCTTTAGGTTAAGTGCGCCTTCATTTTAAATTATTTTACATTTATCTATTTTTGTGCCCATTTGTGAAATAGATATTTCTGCTTTGTGGGAACCCATTTAATTTTTGATCATGACACAATCAGCCCTATTTTACCCCTCAAAATATATGTCAACCTGCCAGAAACCCACAAACAGTGAACAAGATTTCTGATTCCATCTTCTTTTTACTACACCCACATACTGTGGCTCAGGGAAGTATTTTCATACATTTCTTTAACTACGTGTAGAGCTGTACCAGATTGTCTTGCTGTCAGCAAGGGAAATAAATGACTGCCTTAAAATTCTGCTCTAAACTTAAACAAAGGGAGAAAAGTTAGAGGTTTTGAAACTTTTTGTCATCTCACAGCTCATATAAAACTGTACTCACAAATTATTTTTCACAAGGTAGAAATACCTTCGACATGGGGTGTGTTGGACATTTGTAGAGATAGAAAATTATCTACAAAATATTAAGTTATTTTAAGTTGTCCTCCTCAGTGTGGCTTTTTGTAAATTATTATATCTATTCAGCTGTTTCTTAGTTGTGTCTTTTTTGGGGGGATAGCTAGATAACAATTAATAGGGTCGTTACTACTGCCCCGACAGGGGTTATAGAGTAATAGAAAAATATGGCTGCTTTCTTCCAAAAACAGTGCCACACCTGTCCACATGTTGCATATAGTATTGCGATACCAGACACCTTGGACAGGTGTGGCGCTGTTTCTGAAAGAAAGCAGCCATGTTTATTCTAATCCTATACAACCCCTTTAAAGATGTTGTCCTATCTGGACAACCACTTCTCTAAATGAGGACCGGCTGTTGGTGACCACAGGTCCTCTGCAGGCAACTATACATTTGTCCTGCAGTGACCACTGCAGGAGAAATGGGGTATTACACGGTTCTCATTCAAATCAATGTGTAACCAAGTCTTCCAGAGCAGAAGCTACTCTCTCTGCTGTGTCCAATAGAGAGGGGTCCCGATCAGGAAAGCCCCTTCTATGATGTATGAGTCAATGGACTTTAGTGGTCATTATTTCCTTATTTTAGTTAATAATCCTCTTTACGTATGTGAAATTTGCATCTTAGAAATGGGAAGTGATGTACAGAAGGTCACTTTTTTTCATCTTTTATTTTTGCAAACAATAAACAGGCAGATAACTGTGGTTCTCCACCTCCTGGTCAGTGGATTTTAGTAATATTCCTTATTTCGCACAAATGTCACTGAAGATAAATGAAACACTAAATGAACCACCTGTACTCAACCATCAAATATCATTAAAATTCCGGCTCTATGGAGCAAAAGTGCTAACATATATAGCCTTTAGCTATGTGCTCGCTAAACAACTTTCCCCAGGGTATATGGATCTATAAAATGGCTTTGACCTGGTTCTATCCGGACACTTTCCAAATGACTTGAGTGCAAGTGCAACACAACAGCCTCTAATTGGTGAATCACAGTGTAGCTATGACATAGTGGGAGCAGAGACCAATTGACGGGCACGGCAAATACTTGACTAATATTTCCTCCCAGTGGCTTTGCCATATCCTAGGGATATGGGTTACTTCTTTTTCAACAATTGACCTTTACTCTTTTGTTTGAGAGACTTATGAATCCTTGTCACATGGATCAGCTGAATGGCATGAGGTTTCCAAGGTCTTCTCCCCCTCCCAATATCACAATTACACGGAGCTACGGATATAAAAGACACAAAGCATTTTGGATACTTGTTCCCTTGACATTATAAAAGATCCCGCCATACTGGACAGATAACACATTTTAGCTACTTTGATTATTATATTAGTTAATTGTATTATTAGCAATTATCTTATATAATATTATTGTTGGTCTCGAAACAGATTCTATCAGCAGCACAAAGAATTCAGTCTGCAGCAAATTCCCTGTAGCCCTTAGATCTCATGGACACAAGTGTATTACGCGTCTGCACAGAATTCAATCAATCTAAAATCTATCTATATGTCTGTCTCATATCTACTATCTATCTATCTATCTATCTATCTATCTATCTACCTACCCCTGTACTTCAACATTACCATATTTGTTCCAAAAGAATGGAGAAAGGAAAAGCTTCTTTCACCATTGAACTCCATTAACAGAAGTTAGAAAACAGCATGTGAATCCAGCTTTACGACCTTTTTCAATACGTAGAAAAGTTGTAGCTCCTACAAAGTTCTCTACAACCTGTGAAGGAAGTCTCATACAACATTGTTATTATAAGTAATACATGGTTTCATTGGATCTGACACTCGATAACTGTGCTTTGCTTCAAACATGTTTTGCTGTACCGTGAATCATATGTTCACGCAAATGCATCTTTCCAGCCAGCATCCCATAAATCCAGGGTACCCTGCATTCATGTTTTCATTTACAATTGATATAGGAACATATATTTGCATACTTAGTTTCTTCCAGCAAATACAATTATTGTGAAGTGTAGTACTCCAAACATATCCACTGTAGCCGGCATCAAACAATGGTTGTGTATCTATTGGAACTATTTAAAAAAAGTGGTTGTGAAGGTGGACCTTTTTTTAAATTAAAATAATACAGTATCAATAAACCTACAATTAAAAGCAGAATTCCTACTTCAGACTCATGCATTTCCACAAGAGGTGTGCTCAATTGTTTCTGTAATTTTCATAGACTTTAAAAAGGGGTTGTCTTGTGAAGTCAAAAGAAGCCGCAGCTAGCCACACATTTTCCTTTCAGGGGCTGCTGCAGGGGAAATGTATACTTTACATGATGGCCATTCAAATTAATGGCTGTCCATGTAATGTATGGACCTGCCGGGTCCTTCAGGAAGGAAATTGTTCTTACAGAGCGTCTCTCTGTTCTAGAACACATAGAGCGGGGCCCAAGTAAGAAAATTCCTCTATGACGTCCATAGGTCCTAGTCATCTTGACTAATAGCGAGCTACTACAGAATATAGAACACAGATGAAAGCTGCTGTTTTCCTAATGCACCATCACTCAAAAAGAGGAAGCTGAAAATGTAAAAAAACTTTCCTAGTAATGACGGCTCCGGGTCGCCATGGCACCGAGGCATTGTGATCTACCGTGAATCATGAAACACAGGGAACAATGACTTCACCTTTCCTTAGTACTAAAACACTTCCCAGCATAACTACTTCAGTCTGCCAGCGTTTATTAGAAAATAAATGTAGTTAGTCTACAGACACTTCATGCGCTAGCCTATTTTATTACCCTGGAAAGATCAGGTTCTCTGCTTGGATTGGTATAAACTGGGCGATAAACACAGTCACTAATAATTATTTCAGTATAATAAGTAAGAAGTAGGCGGACAAAAATGGCCCGGTATCTTTTTAGCTGACTTTATTATAACATGTTTCATGAAATCGACCTTTCCGTTTGGTCATCGTGTGTCTTGATGATACCAGTAAATTTCAGTAATACCAGTAAACAAAACAAAACTTTGGCTATATGGTTAGTAACTCTTCATAATATATCTTTAATATCTGTTTTGGTGTTTTGACTTTTTATTTCAACTGAAAATTTTGCCAAAATTTCAGAAATGTTTTCCTGTTGGTACAGTACCTGGAAACCATCAGCGAGCTACTTGTGACAGATCTATTAAATTCTGTTTGGCTGCTGTTCATCAGTTTTACTATAGCTTACATATGTAGCAGAACAGCTCAGACCATTAACACATAAACATCCAAATAGTTTCATTAACCTCACTTAAAGAGGCTCTGTCACCACATTATAAGTGCCCTATCTCCTACATAAGGAGATGGGTGCTATAAATGCAGGTAACAGCAGTGCTTTTTAATTTTAAAAAACGATCTATTTTCACCACGTTATTAGCGATTTTAGCTTTATGCTAATGAGTTTCTTAATGCACAGCTGGGCGTGTTTTACTATATGACCAAGTGGGCGTTGTACAGAGGAGTGTATGACGCTGACCAATCAGCGTAATAGTAATCAGTCCAATTCGATTCGGTACAAGTAAATTCCCCGAGATACACAAGTCCCCCGATTGCCCTGTTTGATTCTCTGATGTCTTCTAGGACTGTAGAAAGGACTTCGAGAAAGTCAAACAGGGTTATCGGGGGAACTTGTGACCCCACCCCTAAAATGAAATAAAAACATACTCCCCTCGCATGGTCTCCCAAAGCGATGCATCTCTACAAATTGTTGAAAGGAGACTCAGTGGTGAGGGATGATATGCCATTATGCCTCTGTTACCTATTTATGATTCCACTCTTCTCTTATATAGCATGGGGACCTATGGGACCTATAGACTTAAAGGTGAGATTTAGAGATCAGTAAATCAATTCGAAACAAATTAAATTTGTTCCGAAGTCCTCAAAAGTTTTGGGTTTAGCAAAATCCAAAGCTTTTAGGATTGGCGGCACACAAATTGGCAAAATGGTGGCTACCAGACACTACTGTATCTTTTAGTTTAGAAAAATTAAGAGGGAAGAAGAGGAGAAAAAAAAATACCATACTCACTTGGTCACCCGCAGCGATGCGTTCCTGCCAGCCTACTGAAATGACGTTGTTTTGTCACAATGTAACAAAACGACGTCATCTCAGGGAAGCTATGGGAGACCAGTTGAGTATAGTATTTTTTTTTATCTCCTCAAGTCTTCCCTTTTCTAATCTGTAAAACGGCAGCCGGCATTTTGCCGATTCGTGCCAATTTTGGAAATTTGGAACGAATTTGATTCATTTGGAATCAATTCGCTCGTCTCTAAAGCTCACCTTTAGGCCTCATGCACATGACTGTAGCCATGTGCACGTCTGTGATTTTCGTGTCGGACGGCCATAGAGTGTCACCCGTGGGCCGCCTGCATATCCCATGCCGTGCACATGGCAGCATGCATTCATTTCTATGAGCCTGAAAACCACGGTCGTCTGTATGGGCCCATTGAAATTAATGGGGCCGCAATTCACCCGCAGATTTGTGGGTAAATTGCAGCCACAAAAATACGTTCATGTACATGTGGCCTTAGACCTATAGGTGCCATGCTATATAAGAAAAGAGCAGGTCCCTTATAGTGGGTACAATGCCCGCAATTCTGCTCATTACGTCCATGGATGTCACACTAGGCAGCATATGCTATCAATCCATAAGTGGTCCATATATCACTTTTTCAGGACATATATCAGGACCCACAAGCTTTCAGTAACACATCTGACAAAATATATATTGTGTATGTTGATGTATTCACGCCTTAAACTGTTGCTTTCCCACCTCATTATTATAATAATATCAATACAAACATTTATATTCACAATTTCCCTTACACATGGAGAGAATTTATTCCACCAGGGTTATATCTCCTATATCCACTGGCAATAAATGGACAGATCTCAATGCTTCCACATGCGAAAACTTTATATGTGCCTGGTCTATCCCTTCCTCTCCCCTCCACTGCCGCACTGGGTAATCTTATTTCCGTACTGCAGATTATGTATAGGGATTATAGAGATAAGGTTTAGTAAGGCATGGGAAATTAAAACAATGACTAAAATCAAATGCATATATCAAGATACTTACGGAGCAAACATGGACAGGGCAAGACATATGATAGATGAATGATTTGCAATGAAATGAGCACCTAGGATGGTAATGGTCCCTTTACTGTTTTTATAGTAATCAGACACATATATTAAATGTCTGTTCTAGTGAAATTCTAATATTAAACCAAGGATCTGAATGGATGCGATACATTGACGACTTCTGTATTTATTTATTTATATAGCGTCATCACTTGTCATCACTCACATCGGTCCCTGTCCTCATTTAGGGCTCGCAACCTAAATTCCAAATTAATCTATCAGTATGATTTGGGTTTTTTTTGGCGTGAGGAGAAAACCCACACAAACACATGGAGAACATACAAACTCAATACAGATGTTGTCCTTGGTCTGATACAAACCCAGCACCCCTGGGCTGCAAGACAACCATTTTAACCCCTGAGCCACCAGGTTCATCATCCTAGGTACCATATTGTACATATTGTATATTCAGCATTAGCAGACCCATGTCAGAACACCTGGTCATATGAGATAATGTTCAGTTAGAGGCGATCTCCTCTAACCCTCCGATAAATCCGCAAGTTGGATTAAGGCCCTGTTCACAAAAAAGCTCCCGACGTACACTCTAAACCTGTCTATTGAGCTCCATAAGCCCAACAGATGCTAGAGGAGCATTCTTTTGGCCACCGTTGGGCTGGTATATGCTGGTATTTTTATTTATTTATTTATTTTTGAAAAAATCATTCCATACAATAGGATCCCGCAAAAAAAAAAAAAACATTCCGCGCAGTATATGTTTTTTTAACATGGGAGCCAATGGGTGAATTATGCCACGCTATGTTATATGCCACAGGCATGCATTTAATGTATATGACACAGGCTTTTTATGATGTGTATGTTAAATTTAACGCAGAATACTCAATGGGTGATGGATGCCTAAGTTTAGCATAAGGAGCAAGCATGTTCACTTCAACAGTCAGAGGGACGGTGACACTATCAGACACTGCGGTCAGCGACTAATCTGCTGGGAGAATAACTGATAATGGATGTTGGAATTATCTCAAAAAGTAAAAACAATTGATAATAAAAAGCTTCTAGAAAGTTGCACAAAACACACTGATAGACATTTATATATATATATATATATATATATATATATATATATATATATATAAACATTTCAAAGGTTTAAACAGTCTTTAAAAGAACCAGACCCTCTTTTCTATTCTCAGACAGCCCCTTTAATCAGATTGTGCGACCCCCCTGAAGACATATTTTATACTTCTAGCGACTCTGGCATGTTCTAAAATCTCATTTTTTGCAGACTATTCCTACAGGTAACACTTACAATTTCACGCAATATTTCTCACAGTTCCTAGAAATGATAATACAGTGTGCCAGTTTACAACAACTACTGTCATTCTAGCCGCACCCTGTAATAGAAATTTGCCGGAGGCCAAGTAGAGATTGTCATTGCTTAAGGTGGATTTCTTCCAGGACAAGGAAAACCAAGGAGAACTGACAACACTAAGTCAATGTAGCAGATCCATCTATCTACTCAGTAAAGAAGATGCAGCATAAAGAAGTAGTGTCCAATGTTCCACTGGGGTAGGTAGAAGAGTCAACATGGGGGGGGGGCATCAGTGTCATGGGGGGGGGGGGGCTGGCAAAAAAAGGTGTCTGAAGTGCTGGGTGCCAGATGGAAAACTATTCCGATATGGCACTTGACCGCTGATCTTTGGTAGCTCTGCTGAGAGGGTGGCACTGTTTTCTAGCTTACAAGTATACATGATATAATCCCAGGGGCGTGACTTTCAGGCGATATTTCATTCGTTCTTGGATTCACAATCCACACATTATATAATACCAATTATATAGCACATCCTGTCACTTTCTATACTAATATATAAAGTACACCCAATCATTCAAAGTCAGAATTGTGCTAAGAGCCCAGGTGTCCCTGTTACTGGACTGGGCACAGAAACCCCCCTGTTAAGAGGCTCCAGTGACTGGAATATCAATGTGCGCCTGTCGTCTAGACATAATGGACTTCTTTACCGAGAGGCTGCGTTCTCATGACTATTGACTCTAAATGTGTCTGGTTCGACTATTTATCTATATATCTATCTCTCTCTCTATCTATCTATCTATCTATCTATCTATCTATCTATCTATCTATCTATCTATCTATCTATCTATCTATCTATCTATCTATCAATAAAGGAAATCAGAGCAGCACCAAATATTAATACTCAATGGCGGGAGCAAAGCATACGACTTGTAGCCTGCAAGCCTTAGGTATACAATAATAAGAAAATAGGCAGCACTCCCAAAAAAATAAATGAAAAAAAGTTTGGATTTTATTAGCCCATGTGCAACGTTTCAGTCCTTGAGTCCAGGACCTTTCTCAAGCTTCCTATTTTCTTAATATTGCATCTATCTATCGTTCGTTCGTTCGTTCGTTCGTTCGTTCGATCGATCGATAGATATCTTTGTAATTTGGTACAACACATTATGATTTTCCATTGGGTCAGTACGTAGATTGCATTATTTTATTACAGAGTTGTAACAGTACACAAAAGGAATACGTGAATGATGAAATCAGCTCTGCTACATCTGTATCTATAATAGAGCAAATCAGGTATGATTTCCCAACTATGTTCCGGTGTACCGAACTTAATACTTTTTAGCAGCAGTGAAGTCATTTCCCTTCCTTTCTATGATATTATTACATTGCTTGAATTTTATTTTATTGTACTAATACTTTGTAGTCTACTTTATTTCCCATCACAGTCAATTGACTCAGTTGGCAGAAAAAGAATATTGCTTAATGGAAATGCGCTGTCTATTGAAAAAACATTTACAAGACTCACTCACAATTCTTATTAGATATTAATATGGAAAAAATGGATCAGGAGTTCCCGGGTATTCCGAGTGGCACATTGCATGCATGAATGAATATACGGGTAAATGTGCATATATACCGATGTCGCTATGAACTGATCTTTTAAGCATGTCAAGTTTCAATCCTATGTACTGTGTATGCTGTGTGATAGTTAAAGGGACACTCCGGACAAAAATAAAACACTGTGGGGGTTTTCATTATTTTCTATATGCCAGTATTATGGTGTAAAATGTGAAAATGATGACGAACACCATATCTACGCAACAATTTGCAACTTTTTGCTATTTTACGCTGCCTTTTTAAAAAGTGGGTGGGGCTTAACAGAAGGGCGGGTCCACCGCAGCCTGACAGATTTACTATAATTTAGACCAGATACTTCCATAAATTATAGCGGAAATCAACTCCAGCTCGTAGCTGGAGTAGATTTCCCTTTCTGGCATGCGGACAGCCAGACATGAGCCTACGTTTTTTATGAGGCATGTGCCTTTTAATAAATTAGGTGTATTTTACGCCAGCGCTATTTATATTAAGATTGGCGCGTGAAACTCCAGTTTTAATAAATTCTCCCCTGTGTGTCAGTTATACCTGGTGGAGCCTCTGGGGTTTTGCAGATTGTCTCCCAGTATCGGCCGCGGGTTTATACTTGTTTAATGCCCATGCCCAGTGCAAACAAGGCTGCGCCAGAGGTTATCTGAAGGAGTCGAGAGCCAGGAAGAAAAGTCCTTTTTCTGTGGTCTGAATTCTTTTTAAGATCTAAATTATTTTGAGGTCTGAAATCTGGGGTCTACAGTAATTTTGGGGGTCAGAAGTCTGAGGTCTAAATTAAGTTTAAAATCTGAATTTTTTGGGGGTCTGAATTACATTTTGGGTCTGATGAAGGGATCATGTTCACTACTCAGCCATTAGGTTTTGAGGTGTGTAGCCCATACAAACGTCTTTGGGGAATATGTACTCCCCATACTGATGACACGTGACCTGCCCACACTGATCAATCACAGCCCCAGAGGAGACATTACTATCACTGCCGCAATTCGGTGATGTGTCGCCATTATGGAGAACGGGTTAGGGTTACACCATACGGTCTCTGCCTGGTTTGGAGCTTCGTGGCATCATTGAAGTTAGTCTTAACAATTATGGAGAAGATGATTGATTCACACTTGTGGTTATATAGTATATCATGAATCAGAAAGTCCTGGAGCCTAAATATTGTCTCAAAAAAATATTGTGCTCATTGCTATACATAACGTAAATATATACAGTACATCAAAAATTACTAGATCCCCCTCAGTATCCAGGGATCCTTATCTCCCCCTACACAGGCTGAATTTTCCCAGCTGCCAATCAAAAGGGCAGGTACGGCTTCTAGGGCAAAATAGCCTTTAATTATGGCTCCATTTTTTTCCGTACCGTATTAATCCGATATCCAACATATGTTTACAGGAAATCAGAGGTACAGTAGGTGCCCATAGAAATCTTTAGGTGCCCTATTACAGCTCTATATGTCTCAGACGTATGGAGCTATAATACGGTGATGAGACCTTATTTTTACTTCCCAAATATTAAACCAACCTTACATGGTGGGGCTTATGAAAATGTGCCCAAAATTGGTGTTTCTGGGAGGTTTTGTGGGAATTCCTGGGCGATTCGAACTTAACATGCTCCTCGAATAGGGATTCAAATGTCATAAGGCAGTCTTAGGCTGGGTTTATTTGTTGCGTTTTATGCTGTGTTTTTTTGCGTTTTTTAAACTTTTAGAGGAAAAAAACGCATCTAAACAGCACATACGTTCTTTAATTACCCATGCGTTTTACAAAGCGTTTTTGCTGTAAGCTCATGTATTGTACATTTAAAACCAGAGTACAGCTGAAAACTTTGTAAAACGCATGGGTAAATAAAAAACGCGTGTGTTTTTTAGGTGCATTTTTCTTCCTAACAGTTCAAAAACACAATAAATATGCAACCGAAACGCAACATGTGAACCCAGCCTTATTCTCAGCAAACAATAAGACTGAGAATTATAAAGGCCACATAAATTGGCGACATGTATGATGATGATGAACCACGTATACGATAAATAGGAATAAAAATTGTGCTTAAGAAATGACCGCGCTTATTGCGCTATTTGTAGTCATTATTTAAAACAGCTGTTGTAAGAAGAATCCAATTACATTTGCAGAAGATTCCCTTGATTGACATCTGGTCGGTCTATTTCTCTTTTTCCAAGACGCTGGGAGAGATTACTTCCTGCAGCTGTATAAAACATGCACAATTAACCTTTTAAAATGCGTTGGCTCCTTCTTAATTAGTGCGGCGTTTAAGATCAAGGACGCCGGAGCTTCCAATCATTGTAGATCTCAAAAATAATTATTTCATTGTCTCATCATATCTTTAATCCTGGGGCAATCTGGTTTTTATGAATGAATTAATCCAGATAATCCGTTTTCTAGGAGCGGCTACTAATACAGTTGTCTTGTAGACCAGTTACAGATGAAGCAGAGCTGAGTGTGTCACATGGCGCAACTCGTTAAGTGTTTCTAGGATTTAACAAGTAACCTTATACATTATCTCCATTATTACAATGCGCACGTGATATAGTCTCCACGATACCTGTAAATACAGCTCAAGCATTTTTCAAGGGATGTTCTAAATAGAACGCAATAAAAATGTGTCAGGAAATAGGACAGCAATAATTTATGTTACATCGAGGACTTTTACTATGGGAAATACTGGCTGTTGCACTGTACAGATTAATACTTTTTATTTCCATAAACTGAAGGGCATGCCTAGTATAGAGATAGACGATGTGGCTGCTATGGTGCACTTGAAGAGAGGACTTTGTTAGTTCTATCCCTTTAGCTACTTGGTGGCGTAAACCTATGCAGGACTCCCTTCTCCAGAGAAAAAGCAGAACTGGCCTTAGGGTCTTAGAAAGGATGTGGAAAGGGAAAATAAACACTAGGCCCTTCTGTCCGGAACCAGAATTTGTCAACAGAAAGGGGGCCCATTGTGATTTTTACTATTGTCCCCCTCTTTCAAAGGCATAATTTCAAGTGCCTGAGCCCCAATGTCAAACCTGTAACAGGGCTCTGACCTACCATGTGCCATTTATAATACTGGTGTCTTTATGTGGAAGATGGGTCTGTGGCCCCCTACAGGCACCAGGGTCTGGGTGCAAATTCTACTTTTGCACCCCCTATAGCTATGCCCCTGCCTTCTTTTGTACGTATACCTTTGATTTTCCATAAGGCACAAGAGGTACGTGCCTAGAAGCGGCCCTACAGCAAAAAGGCCCTCTTGGTCAGGGTCAAGGTCGGGTTCATGGTCAGGGCTGAACTATACCTCATGTAGTTGCAATTAGTGCAATTGTCTCCACCCAATACTTGCGTACATGTTAGGCTAAGTTCACATTATCATTATTTATTTCTGTTGTTGTGTTACGCCATAGGAGCACAACAACCAAAAAAATTTAGTCCCGAATCCGTTACATGATGACCCATTGACTTTTAATGGGTTTCCGTTGTATTTCGGTCACATTGTGTATTTGCAGTGGCATATACAGTGAAGGAAATAAGTATTTGATCCCTTGCTGATTTTGTAAGTTTGCCCTCTGTCAAAGACATGAACAGTCTAGAATTTTTAGGCTAGGTTAATTTTACCAGTGAGAGATAGATTATATAAAAAAAAAAAAAAAACAGAAAATGACATAGTCAAAATGATATATATTTATTTGCATTGTGCACAGAGAAATAAGTATTTGATCCCCTACCAACCATTAAGAGTTCAGCCTCCTCCAGACCAGTTACACGCTCCAAATCAACTTGGTGCCTGCATTAAAGACAGCTCTTACATGGTCACCTGTATAAAAGACTCCTGTCCACAGACTCAATGAATCAGTCGGACTCTAACCTCTACAACATGGGCAAGACCAAAGAGCTTTCTAAGGATGTCAGGGACAAGATCATAGACCTGCACAAGGCTGGAATGGGCTACAAAACCATAAGTAAGATGCTGGGTGAGAAGGGGACAACTGTTGGTGCAATAGTAAGAAAATGGAAGACATACAAAATGACTGTCAATCGACATCGATCTGGGGCTCCATGCAAAATCTCACCTCGTGGGGTATCCTTGATCCTGAGGAAGGTGAGAGCTCAGCCGAAAACTACACGGGGGGAACTTGTTAATGATCTCAAGGCAGCTGGGACCACAGTCACCAAGAAAACCATTGGTAACACATTACGCCTTAATGGATTAAAATCCTGCAGTGCCCGCAAGGCCCCCCCTGCTCAAGAAGGCACATGTACAGGCCCGTCTGAAGTTTGCAAATGAACATCTGGATGATTCTGAGAGTGATTGGGAGAAGGTGCTGTGGTCAGATGAGACTAAAATTGAGCTCTTTGGCATTAACTCAACTCGCCGTGTTTGGAGGAAGAGAAATGCTGCCTATGACCCAAAGAACACCGTCCCCACTGTCAATCATGGAGGTGGAAACATTATGTTCTGGGGGTGTTTCTCTGCTAAGGGCACAGGACTACCTCACCGCATCAATGGGAGAATGGATGGAGCCATGTACCGTCAAATCCTGAGTTACAACCTCCTTCCCTCCACCAGGACATTAAAAATGGCTCGTGGCTGGGTCTTCCAGCACGACAATGACCCGAAACATACAGCCAAGGCAACAAAGGAGTGGCTAAAAAAGAAGCACATTAAGGTCATGGAGTGGCCTAGCCAGTCTCCAGACCTTAATCTCATCTAAAACTTATGGAGGGAGCTGAAGATCCGAGTTGCCAAGTGACAGCCTCGAAATCTTAATGATTTACAGATGATCTGCAAAGAGGAGTGGGCCAAAATTCCATCTAACATGTGTGCAAACCTCATCATCAACTACAAAAAACGTCTGACTGCTGTGCTTGCCAACGAGGGTTTTGCCACCAAGTATTAAGTCTTGTTTGCCAACGGGATCAAATACTTATTTCTCTGTGCAGAATCAAATAAATATATATAATTGTGACAATGTGATTTTTTTGTATTTTTTTTTTATATAATCTATCTCGCACTGGTAAAATTAACCTAGCCTAAAAATTCTAGACTGTTCATGTCTTTGACAGTGGGCAAACTTACAAAATCAGCAAGGGATCAAATACTTATTTCCTTCACTGTATATTCTAGATATGCTTTAGGATCTATGCATTTTGTGCCTATTGGCTGCCTGAGAAATAAATCCGGTACTGATTGAGATGTACCAATGTAAGCATGAACCCTAGTATTTTTTTAATCCAGTGGAATATTTTTTTCATACGTCAGAATTTTAAGTATAATATAAAATCTAATCCTTGGGACTTTTAAGTGATCATATTCATCACTTAACGTTCAAGGTGCCCCACCGGAGTGACATACAGAGGTCAATTAAATAGGAAAATAATTAACCTATGCAAATCTCAGGGTCCTACTAGGTAACCCATATTTCAGATTGTGCTAAAATGGTAGCCAGTGTTGGCAAAAGCAGACACTAAGTGTGCCCTTACCGTAATGGACTTTAATAATTACCTCCTAAGATTTTTGACAACTTATCAAATAGCAGGTTTCGGAAATATTTCATAAAAAGTTTTTCTACCGCTATAAATAACGTCCTGCTTGGTTTACCTTACCCTCATTTACTTTTAGCTAACGGACGGGGACCTCAGGACTGTTTTTGCAGTGCACCATCTACCATTCTTTTTATGCAACTTTTTTTTACTTAGAATTTGAAATTGGAATAGATGACTTCAGAAGAACAGGCAGTATTCTAGCTTGGGTAAGGAGGTGCAGTGGCTTTCATGCCTTTTGCACATCATGTTCAGGAGATCCACTCTCCTGTATGTCTTTTTTGATCAAGAAAAGCATGAGATCCTGGCACAAGGGAGGTAGAGGGGAAATAGTCCCAAATGTAATGTTAGGGAATATTTTTCTCCTCTCCCTTGTGCCAACTTTTGATTAAAAAGGACATATGGGACAATGGGCCTTATGAAACCTATAATTTCGGTAGAGTAAGACCTGTGACTTGTATGGGGTTACCCAGATTGGTTTCTGTTGGTCTCGGAGCCAGTAGCAGACATAATGTAAAACATGAGAGATATATGAGCTTTCCTTTGTACAGAGGCACACCCCAATGATTCTTCATCAGTCTGACAGGATCCTCAGATTGATACGTTCTACTATAATGGACCTCAGTGTTTCTCCTCACATCATGACTCTTTCTCGATCATATACAGTCCTGAACTCACGTGACATAATCAGAGCAACGTCCCCAACTCTTCTTTCTCGGCTGCGACAATTCCAATCACATGATTATAAAAAGTTCACTTTTAGGCTGGGTTCACACGAGCATGTTCGGTCCGTAAAGGACGGAACGTATTTCGGCCGCAAGGCCCGGACCGAACACACTGCAGGGAGCCGGGCTCCTAACATCATAGTTATGCACGACGCTAAGAGTCCCTGCCTTGCTGCAGGACAACTGTCCCGTACTGTAATCATGTTTTCAGTACGGGAGAGTAGTTCCACGGAGGCAGGGACTCCTAGCGTCGTACATAACTATGATGCTAGGAGCCCACTCCCTGCAGTGTGTTCGGTCCGGGACATGCGGCCGAAATACGTTCCGTCCTTTACGGACCGAACATGCTCGTGTGAATCCAGCCTCAATGTCCATAACTTCTCCTTTTTTGCATATACTTTGCTTTTTTGTGGTCTGGTTTGTGGGAGAGTAATAATAGGACTGTTGGCAGGTGTATTCTTTTATTAACGCCACATGCACATGACGCGTATTATGTGCGGATTTGCAACATGGATACTTCTGCAACAAATTTCCAGCAAATCTCCTCTACATGTTGTTAAATTTTTCCTCACGTAAATTGACCTGTGGTGTGGATTTTAAAATCTGCAGCATGTAAAATTTATCTTGCGCTTCCGTCTCAGAATTGTATCCTTTTTTTAGGTTTATAAAAAAAAAAAAGCGCACCAAAATCCCCAGCATAAAATCTGCACCTGTTTCTGCATCAAAATGTAAAATCCATATCTGAAAACACATTAAAAAAAAACGTTGAAATATTAAGTGCAGATTTTACCTGTGGAATTACCTGCGTTTATCTGCGGTTTTGATGTGGGTTCTCCGCATCAAATTCTGCAACGTGCTCATGTAGACTGAATGGTTGAAGTCAATGTAACGTTTGGTTGTGCTCCGGAGCTATTTGTGATGTTAAAATAGTCAGCATTTTATAGGAAGTAATAATATTACAAATTTAATTTGACACTCGAATATAATTTGTCCATTTCAGACCTTCCGAAATAAGCCAAACATTGGAAACAGCTAAGTAAGTTTAGCTTCCATTCTAGCCGATTATAACATGGTTGACCATTTATTCGAATGGCCATCATTTAATATTACATTTCCCTGAAGCTCCCTCTTTATGGCCAAATAAATCTCCCCTGGCCATAAAAAAAAACCTTTATCTTAAAATTTTAAACAAATCTCCCGAGTTCCTTGACGTGTTCCACACCAATAAGAGTCTTTGAGTAATAACCCCTAATGGCAGCCATTACAGTACTACAGTACCTATAGGATTCATCACCCAGCTGTCCCCATTTATCCAGTTTTCAGTTCATGAACGAGGAAGATTAGGATGAACTCTGTTATAGTTTCCATCCAGAAAGAGAGCAGCTGCAAAACATGTAAGGCACGAAAAAAAAGGGAATTGAAATGGAAACATCTAATTTCTTAAAATACAATATCATCATTGGTAAGCCATATCACATTTTACGGTAACTCAGTTGGAGCCTCCAGAAATCTCTCTTGAAGGCAAGTAAAAAATCAATTAGAAAATTTGCATAAAAATCTACATTTGAGTCTTGCAGCTGGACGGCTCAGCCAAACCGCTGTCACGTGTCAAAGACTAATACACGTCTTGATACAGTTAGATAGATGGGGGTCTGTTCTCTGTAACCAACTCTAGAGAAGGACAATTGTCAATTCCCTTTTGAGAATAAAGTAAATCCTCTTGATGAATGAAGATCATTTATAACGTGACCTAAACTGCACCATAAAAGAAAATAACACCTTTCCATTAGAACCGGTATAAAAAAACACACACGAAAAAAGCTACGTTGGGTTACAGGTGTGTACATAGCAAAGATTAAAACATTTTGCCCGGTTAACATTAAATATTTGTTAACATTTTCTTGAGTTTCTTGTAGGATTCAATATATATATATAAAAATGAAATTGTATGTTTTACTATATCTTGACATTTTCCCTGCCGGAGCTCCATCCTTTAGATAAAGGGAAATATAAAAGTGCTTTATTGCCAGTTTCCAAGTTACATGTGTGGGCTGTTATGTGGCAATCTCTTCCTGAGAGTGCCTTACCCTTGTGTACACATGAGTGTAGGCAAATGGGTGTAGCCATAGGAGTAAAATATACAAGACTGAGAGACATTGAGAGAAAAATGTAAGAGGAGTGAAGTGTCTGTGTATAGTTATATGCAGGTGGGTGACTGGGTAGTGAAAAGACTCCAAGCTACAACTAAAAGAATAAATATTACATAACCTCCAAGATGGCTAACTATGGATGTAACGTACTAGTCACATTAGGAAGAGCAGCTCTGGAGGCCAAACTGCTGCACTGGCAGGTAAAATACTGTGCAATGCTTCTAAGAGAGAATAGTGATGTGTCCTTCCTTAACTCATTTCTAATCCCGACATATCCTGAGTCGTACTCCCATAATAAATAAAAAAAAGTATTTGTTTTTTTATTGGATGGCTGTGCCAAATACCTCTGAAAGAAGCCATTCGCCAACCATCCGTCGACCATAGACTCCCATGTTAATGAAATGTATACATTTAACATATAAATTTTTTACTGGATGGAGCGTAATTGTATTGAATTTGTATAATGACAAATTGTATCACCTAACGCAATTCACACAGTATTACAGCCTTCTTCCATTGAAGTGAATGGGCTGTAATACTGTGAACCGTCGCTACGTGTGTCGGTGATTCACAGAGTGAGTAGTAAAGAAAATGAAGGGGAAGCAGCGCTCGAATGAACACTGCGGCCCCTTCAAATCAGCTGATCGACAAGGGTGCTGGGAGTCGGACCCCGACCGATCAGGTATTGATGGCCTATCCTGAGAATAGGCCATCAATTTTTTGGGACTGGACAACCCCTTTAAAGGGGTTTTCCAGGACATACAAAAGGCTGGCTGCAGACAGGAATGCGTTAAAAAAAACAAAATAAGTATTACTCATCTTGTAAATCCCACTGCCTCTTCGTTTCTTCCTGCCGGTCTGTTAACTTTTACAGGAAGTGTTTTTGAGTCCTGATCCATCCATGTGATAGCCGCAGGTAATCACTGGCCTCAGTGGTGATTCTGGCAGGAACGGCGGATTATTGCTGAGGCCAGTGATTGAATGTTTCAGTCACATGGATGGAACGGGATGTCATCACTTCCCATAAAAGTAAACAGACCAGTGGATAACACCTTATCAATGGGAAATTTACCAGGGTTACTTATTTTCTTAGCACATCCCCTGTCTGCAGCCAGATTTTTTAAAGGACAACCCCTTGTAGGGCGGACACATCTGTACCTCCATAAGACGACATCCGATGGAGCATACTGCAATTCATAGAGGATGGCAGTAAAAACCTCAGTATGCCTCCCTGTGAAATCGGAGGCATACAGGGGTGTAGTAGGCCATATTCCGTCTCCACGCAACTGGTTGTACAGAGCCATAATGCAGCCAAATCATGAGCCCTCAGGATGATTCAGCATGTCATAAAGATTTAATATTTGGTTGAGTCCAATCGTTTGCCTCTAGTACTAAAATGATTATCGTTATAAATGCCCAATATGGATTATCCACAACAAAAACAATCAATCTATCTATGGCCAAGGACAAATATAGTTTTTGAAATATATAACCTGCAAGAATTTTTTTGTTGTTACCGAGATATGTTTTTCCCTAAAGGTACATAACCAGAAGACATCACTTTCTATCATTTACTATCATGACTGCTCAATTTGTTTCTTCGCTTTCACTTATATTGTATCTGCCATCATCCTGTTACCATGTAAATGAAGTAAATCAATGTAAATGGATGTCTTGAAATGAGTAAGCATGATATCTAGTTATAATAAAGAGTATGATCCTCTAGCTGCTGACCATTTATGCTCTAGTTGGAAGTGCATTTATGGATTTAAAATGGTAGAATAGGGCTGAGTTGCAATTCCAGCCCATAGGCAGGTGTGGCGCTATTTCTAGAAAAAAACAAAACTTCTCCGTGGGCAAAGTTTATTTGCATTACAAGGCTTTCTAATTTACTTATTTTCAACTGTGCCAGTCTTCCCAGTGGGGCGTACCTTTTTGACTCAGGCCAACTTTCCTTTACAACCCCTCTAATTCTACAAACTCTGCATCATGACAAGGAGCTGGTCATGTAGTAATATAGCGACCAAGGGCTTCAAAGTTACTACAGTTCTAACAGCTACATCCCGCTATCATGTTGTCACTCTACTTATATCACCCGGAAAGCTTTGAGAGAAGTAGAGATCTCAGCTGTGCAGTAGTCCCAAATGAATTTGTGGTAACCTGCTTTTAGATAGGTGTAATAAGGATGTATTATACCCAGGGCAAAATACCCAGACCTCAGACGGTTCTACTAAATCAAACTTAGAGAACCATTGTAAAATGTTGTCGCAATATAGCCATCTGATACTTGCCTAATATTGTGTAGGTCACCCTTGTGCCGCCAATACAGCTCTGACTTGTTGAGGCATGGACTCTACAAGATGTCTGAAGGTTCCTGCAGTGTCTGGCACCAAGACGTTAGCAGCAGATCCTTTAAGTCCTGTAAGTTTCGAGGTGGGGCATCCATCCCCAGCACGTCCAACAGATCCTCAATTGGATCTGGGGAATTTGAAGGCCAAGTCAACACCTTGATCTCTCTGTCATGTTCCTCAAACTATTGCAGAACAATTCTTGCATTGTGGCCGGGGGCATTATCCTGCTGAAATAGACTACAGCCATTAGAAAAGACCTTTACCTTGACCTTTATAGAGGGGTGTACATGGTCTACAGCAATGTTTAGGTAGGTGGTACGTGTCAACGTTGCAGCCATATGATTGCCAGTACCCAAGGTTTTCCAGCAGATGATTGTCCATAGCATCACACTGCCTCCGCCGGTTTGTCTCCCTCCCATAGTGCATCCTGTTGCCATCTCTTCCCCAGGTAAGCGACACACACGCACCCGGCCATCCACATGTTGTAAAAGAAAACGTGATTCATCAGATCAGAACACCTTCTTCCATTGCTCCATGGTCCATTTCTGATGCTCATGTAACTGGTCTGCGACTACGCAGTCCCAAACGCACAAAGCTGCAATGCACTGTGCGGTCTGAACCTTTCTATTATTGGAGGTGAAAAATTCTTATTTTTTTATTTTTATGCCAGTGTCTATGTGTGGTGCGACTTTTCGGTCACAGAAACAGGTGACCTTCATCAGACACTAATCCGTGCTGGGGACTGTTGTAAGCTGAGAATGGCACTTGGATATAAATAGCGGTTAGCCGCTTGTTGCGGCGCGACTGGCATAAAAATAAAAAAACAAGAATTTTTCACATCTAATCTGTCTGCCAAATGATTTTATCTATCTGATACTGGTTGGGCCCCTATTCGTGCACCTACCTGATCTAGTGCTATCTGAACCGCTACACATATATTATTGCCAGCAGTAACTTTTTAGCAACTTAAGCCACAGTAGCTATTCTGTGGGATTGAACCAGATGGACTAGCCTGCGCTCCCCACGCGCATCAATGAGTCTTGGACGTCCATGACCCGGTCGCTAATTCACCGATTGGCCTTCCTTTTAATATGTACTAACCACTGCATACCCGGAACATCCCACAAAACCTGCTGTATTAGAGATGTTCTGACCCAGTCGCCTGGTAATTACTATTTGGCCCTTATCAGAGTCGCTCAGATCCTCACACTTGCCCAATTTTCATGCTTCCAACAAATCAACTTCAAGAACTGACTGATAACTTGCTGCATAATATATCCCACCCCCCCCCCCCCTTGTTAGTCGCCATTGTAACAAGATGATCAAAAGTTATTCACTTCACCTGTCAGTGGTTATATTGTTATGCTGAACAGTATTGATGGTTTTTGGGGAAGAATATTGAACCGAAAAGAAAAAAATCTTTGAGTGGTCCTCCTCTGTTATGTTGTCAAACATTTTATCCTGCTTATTCTACGCAATATTTTTTTCTCCCAGAAGGAACGTACCAGTCTCATTCTAGTCATCCACTTCTTTTAGGCCATTTTCAGACAGCCATGACGTGTCTACATTTTAGTACTTATATTATGGCCGCAATACCTGGACCTTCACTTAAACTGAACTGAAATGAGATTAACATAGGGTTCTATAGAGATATGTTCGGTTCAGCCGGACTGTGGAAGGTCCAGGAATCTCAGCCATAATACAAACGGTTAAATGCAGTCGCCTTATAGACGTAGACTGAATTTAAAGTATTTTCCTTTTTTTGCTGGGTTTTAGCGATGTGGGAACAGATATAACTCAGTACTTACTTTGACAAAACATTATATCAACATCAAATGCTGGTTACCAAACTAATCCCATGACATTGTAATCCATTTCTATCTATCTATCTATCTATCTATCTATCTATCTATCTATCTATCTATCTATCTATCTATCTATCTATCTATCTATCTATCTATCTATCTATCTATCTATCTATCTATCTATCTAATATTTGTAAACTGCCTGAAGAAGGAGCCTCTGTGCTCTGAAAGCCGCATATAGAACTTTTATGGTTAGCCAATAAAGGTATCATACCTTCTATACTTTTGTCTTTTTTGACACAAAGGTATTTAACATTGCATAATCCATTTGTGGAAAGACTCAATGTTATTTTATGGAGATATAAAACCGCTGCATTTGTTGAGAAACTCAGAATAACAAGACACATAAAAGTAATGATATCAATTATACTTAAAGGGGTTGTACAGGACAAAATAAAATTTGGCTGCATTCTTAGAAAAATAGTGCCACACCTGCCCACAGGTTGTGTGTGGTATTGCAGTTCAGCCCTATTCACTTCAATGGAGCTGAGCTGCAATACCAGACACAACCCATGGACAGGTGTGGCACTGTTTCTGGAAGTAGCCATGTTTTACTATTCCTATACCCTTTTGAAAAGTTTGTAAGCTTCCATTTGTTAAAGGGTTATTCTCATCACAGAGGGTTATGGCATGGATATCTCAACGCTAGATCTAAAAGTGTGTCTCACGATCTCATGTACATTTGTTGGGCAGCTTAGCTATTTTTCCCTGTTATTGGCCATTAAAAGGAAGGGAATGATTGACTATATTGTTCTTGCAGGACTATTGACAAAAAGTTCAAAAAAATTATTGCCCCAAAGTTCACTATTTATTCTACAGGTCTCCAGTTTTCAGAACCTCCAAAAAAATGTACATAAGTGTGTATGGGCAAGTCCCATTATCAGAGTACCAAGACCCAAAACTAAGGCCCCAGGCACACGACCGTGTTCGGTCTGTGATATAGAGACCGCATGTCAGCCGCATTTCCCGGACTGAACACAGTTCAGTGAGCCGGGCTTCTAGCATCATAGTTATGTATGACGCTAGGAGTCCCTGCCTCCCCACGGGAATACAGTCCCGTACTGAAACATGTCTTCAATATGGGACAGTAGTCCCATGGGGAGGCAGTGTTCGGTCCGGGAAATGCGGGCGACATGCGGTCTGTATATCACGGACCGAACACGGTCGTGTGCATTAGTCGTGGGAAAAGGGGGTGCTATAGGTGTAATGCTTGGTGTAATCCTTTTTCTATATATCATGGAATGAAGCCTCTTACACACCCTTCCTGTGTTGTCAGAGATCGTGAGACAAGTGGGCCCTCTATCCCTGATCTTTTTTATTCTTTCTAGAGTAGAGAATGAAGCTACAGTATCTAGGAGAATTTGGCTAGGTTTATAATTGCAACATGGTTTTGACTCACAATGCGATCAGTTAGGTTCTGTCATTTCTCCCATTAAATCTGACGGAACAATGGACGGAGACTTAAGCCTCCTTCACACTTCCATAAGATAATATAGATCAAGTACAGATGCGCTATACGGATCAGGTTTTTACAATTTGTTATTTTTTTATTTTGTTTTGTAATTTTGTTATATGTTGTCAGTTTTACATTCGTATTTGTTCTGGTTTTTTTGTTAAAGGATTTGCTGTTTTTGTAGTGTTGCTTATATACGGATGTAAAAAAATGCAACAAATACGGACGTGAACTATGCAAAAACATAACAGGCATTTTTAAAATCAACTCATTGACTTCTATGTGCTAAAAACTATGGATCTGTTGGAACATGCTGCGTATTGAAAAAAACATCATGCACATAAAAAATATTTGTGTATATATATATATATATATATATATATATATATATATATATATATATAAGGAAGTGTGAATGAGCCCTTAGTATGGAGTAAAAACTCTTTGCATCTGAGTCAGGGCTAGTTGTATCTAAACTGATCGGTCTGATCAACATTGTTGTAAAGCTCCACCCCGAAGGGAAGGAGAGCTGCTGAGGCCCCATGAACATGACCGTAGTTTTTATCCAAAATTACAGATCCGTAATTACGGATAATCTGCGGACCCATTAATTTCTATAGGCCACGGTCACCTTTCCGTATATATTTATGGATGTGTGTCCGGGCCGTAGAAACAGAAATAGAAATATGCAAAATACAAAAATTGTCCTTATCCTGTCCGCAATTGCGGCACGGACCCGCCCATAGAAGTCTATGCATCCGTAGCCATCCGTAATTGCAGAAGCGTTGCTACGCAATGGCAGGGGATTCCCCAAGAAAATAGCGCCTGGGCGATCCTGTGACCAAGGGGTTGGAACATGTTGGTGACATCATTTGGAGTCTTCTTTTTTTTTGCGGATCCGTAAATACGGATGTGCTACATACGGACTGTATATTCGGACAGTGTGGCAGATATGCGGATGACTACACTACGGTCGAGTGCATGAGATCTGACTTGGCATAAAAATGAGTCAAGTTGAAAAGAATCTTAATAACCATTTTGTTGAAATCCTCCCCGTTCGCTGACATATAGACTAATAATGGTGGTAATTTAAAAGAAAAAAAATCCTCATCAATGGATCTAACGAGCGCTGATGTAAAATTGCCGGCGAGCACTGGGAGACACGAATGGTATGCGGCTTTAATTAAGGCCTGGTTTGTGGAACAGCTGTGACCCGCTTTCCTTTCGATTATGATTATTTTCTGGCTTTTATACAAAAATCTGAAGGCTCTTGTAACTGCGGATACCTATTAATGATGGATGTTATATTTAAACCTTCCAAGTCTATCCGTCAGCGCTTGGCATCATGATAATGATCTGTGCTGTAACTTATAGGTTTTATACTGAAATACGTACACTGATAATTGGAATGGAAAATACAGTAGGTGAAAAAGCAGTAAATCCCTAGAGGTACAGAGCAAAATAGATACAGTGGGGCAAATTCTCAATGCATTTCTGCCATATTTTTGAGCCGGACACCCACGACATGGTCCAAGTGTCGGCCATTTTGTACCGTTTTTCCCAGCCGTTTTGCATCTGTTCCTATTCCGTTCCGGGCCGTGTTGCCGTTTTTAACAGCCGATTTTGATCCGTTTTTTTCCCTGTCCGTTTTAAAATCGGATGATTTTCATTTGTACATTTTTTGCCACACACTTCCCTCTGTAGATAATGCCACACACTGCCCTCTGTAGATACTGCCGCAGCCCCCCTGTAGGTAGTGCTACACGGCCCCCTGTAGGTAATGCCACACGGCCCCTGTAATGCAACACAGCCCCCTGTAATGCCACACAGCCCCCGGAAGTGCCACACAGCCGCCTGTAGGTAGTGCCATACAGCCCCCTGTAGGTAGTGCCACACAACCCCCTGTAGGTAATGCCACACAGCCCCCTGTAGGTAATGCCACACAGCCCCCTGTTGGTAGTGGCACACAGCACCCTGTAGGTAGTGGCACCCAGCCCCCTGTAGGTAATGCCACAAAATCCCTGTAGGTAATGCCACACAGCCCCCCATAGGTAATTCCACACAGCCTCATAGGCAATGCCACACAGTCCCCTGTATGTAGTTCTACACAGCACCCCCCCCCCACCCATAGATGGAATTCCCCCCTACATGTCTGTAGATAGCGCCACCGTTCCAGGAGAAGTCCCTGACTTAAATGTCCATATATGGACAGAGAAGTCAGGGACTTCTCCTGGAGCGGAAACACCGGCCACAGGGTCGGGGATTCCGCTTCAGAAGTGCCTGACGTCACTGTGTCCATGGACACAGTGACGTCAGGACACGGTGACGTCAGGCACTTCTGAAGCGGAATCCTCGACCCTGTGGCCGGTGTTTCCGCTCCAGGAGAAGTCCCTGGATTGATTTCCATGTTGGCTGTTCTGTGACTTCACCTTCAAAGTTTCTTAAAGCAAGTAGATTATTATTTATTTATTTTTTAACACATTGAATACACGGCTTCTGCAGTGGTCACCAGTGGTCATGCATGGTTTGCTTCTTGATCCAATTGTCATGTTGGTTAACGAATTGACATTGTATAGTCAGCTTGATAGTTCACATGGACATTACATTTCACACAGTACAGAGTAAGGTTCTTTTAAAATGGTATTAACGGGTGCCAGAATATAATTTTGGAAGGTCAGATGGTATCAAAATATATGGAAAGAGAGCCTGCAGTCAGTGTAAGATAAATTGCTATCAGAAAATATATTAATATCTAGAGATGAGCGAAGCGTTTTTACACAAATCAAATTCAGTCCTAATTTCTTGCAAAATCAGAAAATGTTGTGGTTTGGGGAGCATAAATCGTGAAAAAAAGGCAGCCACTGGCAAGTGCCGGCCACCATTTCACAGATTGGAGAAAAGATTACATTACTTAGGGCAGTCTTTCCGATAATGCCTTGCAGGTAACCTCCCCAAAATGCACTACAGTTATCCCTCCCTCTAGCACAGCCAATCATGAGGGGTATAGGTGGATGACATTACTAATGCTGGCTTGGTATTAACCCCTTCAGGACTGAGCCACTTTTGGACCAAATGACAGAGCCTCATTTTTTAAATCTGACGTGTGTTACTTTATGTGGTAGGTAATAACTCGGGAATGCTTTTACCTATCCAAGCGATTCTGAGATTGTTTTCTCGTGACAGGTGTCTCATAGATTTTATTAGAAATGGGCAGTGAAAATGAAAAATGAAAAATTACATTATTTTCCAATAAGACGTAGCATTAGTTAAAAAATTTTCATTTTCTCAACAAATAAAGGAGAAAAAGCACCGTAACATTTGTAAAGCAACATCTTCAGAGTACGGAAATACCCCACATGTGGTCATAAACGGCTATTTGGACACACAGCAAGGCTCTAAAGGGAAGGAGCGCCATTTAGTATTTGGAGTGGAGATTTTATAAGATTTGTTTTTTGACCCCATGTTGCATTGAGCTATAGTACCAGTACAGTGGTACCCCCGAAAAATTACCCCATTTTGGAAACTAGATCCATCAAAGAATTGATCTCGGGGTGTAGTGAGCATTTTGACCGCACAAGTGTTTTGCAAAAATGAGTAAACAATAGATGTTGCAGATTGAAAATGGCTGTTTTCAACAAATATGCCATTTCAGTGCCCAATGTGTTGTGCCCAGCTTGTACCACCGTAGACACACATCCCATAAATTGTTAAGCGGGTTCTCCAGAATACCCCATATGTGGTCATAAATTGCCGTTTGGGTACACTGCCAGGCTCAGTTGGACCACCATTTTGCTTGGTGTATTAGTGGTATTTCAGCTTATAATGTGGGGGCATATGTGGGCTGGGTGGAGTACATCAAGGGTATATATGTAAGCTGGGCGGAGTACATCAGGGTATATGTAATATGTGCGGGTACATCAGGGTATATGTAAGCTATGTGGAGTACATCAGGGTATATGTAATATGTGCGGGTACATCAGGCTATACGTAAGCTGTGCGGAGTACATCAGGGTATATGTAATATGTGCGGGTACATCAGGCTATATGTAAGCTGTGCGGATTACATCAGGGTATATGTAATATGTGCAGAGTACATCAGGGTATATGTAATATGTGTATGTACATCAGGGTATATGTAATCTGTGCGGAGTACATCAGGGTATATGTAAGCTGGGCGGAGTACATCAGGGTATATGTAATATGTGCGGAGTACATCAGGGTATATGTAAGCTGTGCGGAGTACATCAGGGTATATGTAAGCTGTGCGGAGTACATCAGGGTATATGTAATATGTGCAGAGTACATCAGGGTATATGTAATATGTGCGTGTACATCAGGCTATATGTAAGCTGTGAGGAGTACATCAGGGTATATGTAATATGTGAGGAGTACATCAGGGTATATGTAAGCTGTGCGGAGTACATCAGGGTATATGTAAGCTGGGCAGAGTACATCAGGGTATATGTAATATGTGCGGAGTACATCAGGGTATATGCAATATGTGCGTGTACATCAGGCTATATGTAAGCTGTGCGGAGTACATCAGGGTATATGTAATATGTGCGGGTACATCAGGCTATATGTAAGCTGTGAGGAGTACATCAGGGTATATGTAATATGTGAGGAGTACATCAGGGTATATGTAAGCTGTGCGGAGTACATCAGGCTATATGTAAGCTGGGTGGAGTACATCAGGGTATATGTAATATGCGCGGAGTACATCCGGATATATGTAAGCTGGGCGGAGTACATCAGGGTATATGTAATCTGTGAGGAGTACATCAGGGTATATGTAATCTGTGCGGAGTACATCAGGGTATATGTAATCTGTGCGGAGTACATCAGGGTATATGTAAACTGTGCAGAGTACATCAGGGTATATGTAAGCTGGGCGGAGTACATCAGGGTATATGTAATATGTGAGGAGTACATCAGGGTATATGTAAGCTGTGTGGAGTACATCAGGGTATATGTAAGCTGTGAGGAGTACATCAGGGTATATGTAAGCTGGACGGAGTACATCAGGGTATATGTAATATGTGAGGAGTACATCAGGGTATATGTAAGCTGTGCGGAGTACATCAGGGTATATGTAATCTGTGAGGAGTAGATCAGGGTATATGTTATCTGTGCGGAGTACATCAGGGTATATGTAATATGTGCGGGTACATCAGGGTATATGTAATCTGTGCGGAGTACATCAGGGTATATGTAATCTGTGCGGAGTACTTCAGGGTATATGTAAACTGTGCAGAGTACATCAGGGTATATGTAAGCTGGGGGGAGTACATCAGGGTTTATGTAAGCTGGGTGGAGTACATCAGGGTATATGTAAACTGTGCGGAGAACATCAGGGTATATGTATGCTGGGCGGAGTACATCAGGGTATATGTATGCTGGGCGGAGTACATCAGGGTATATGTATGCTGGGCGGAGTACATCAGGGTATATGTATGCTGGGCGGAGTACATCAGGGTATATGTATGCTGGGCGGAGTACATCAGGGTATATGTATGCTGGGCGGAGTACATCAGGGTATATGTATGCTGGGCGGAGTACATCAGGGTATATGTATGCTGGGCGGAGTACATCAGGGTATATGTATGCTGGGCGGAGTACATCAGGGTATATGTATACTGGGCGGAGTACATCAGGGTATATGTAAACTCTGCGGAGTACATGAGGGTATATGTAAGCTGGGCGGAGTACATCAGGGTATATGTAAGCTGGGCGGAGTACATCAGGGTATATGTAAGCTGGGCGGAGTGCAACAAGTCATAATAGTATGATGTAATAATGGGGTGAATGAATAATCCATGGATTGGTGTGGTCGCTTTGAACCAATCCTTTATACACAGGCCGGGTTTATTGGTTATTATCCAAAATATCTGCTCTCCAGTGTTGCCTAATCTTTGATTTCTTCACTAGCCCTATAAGCAGCACAAGGCCCTAAAGTTTCCTCATCTCCGCTGCATCTACGGGGTCCACCTGTGGGGTCCAGCAAATGACGATGTGGGGTATTTAGTGAAATTCTACTGGACCTAAAACTGAGTCTGGGCCGTCATTTTGCATCATTGCGTTTTGAGAGTCATAACGTGTTATTTTTCCGGTGACGGAGCTGTGTGAGGGCGCGTTTTTTGTGGAACGAGCTGTAATTTTTATTGGTTCCATTTTGGGGTACATGCAATTTTTTTTTATCACTATTTATTCCATTTCCAAAAAACAGCCATTCCAGCACGTTTCTTTTTTTTTTTTTTAGGGCGGGTTCACACATGGCGGAATTTCACTTAAATTCCGCTGCGGACACTCCGCAGCGTTATTCCGCAGCGGAGCCGTTTCTCCATTGACTTTCACTTTAATTTAGCAGTGTTCGTTTACACGATGCGTACAATTCCGCTGCGGAGCGGAATTTGGTGTCCGCAGCATGCTCTGTCTGTTGCGGAGCAGTGGCGGACTCATGGCGGAATTTCTCCATTGACTTCAATGGAGATTCAAAGTTCCGCAATGAAGTCCGCAGCTGTCATGCACATGTCATGTGTGCTGCGGATGCGTCTTGCTTTTTTAACTTGACATTTCTTCATTCTGGCTGGACCTATGTATTTCTAGGTCTACAGCCAGACTGAGGAAGTCAATGGGGCTCCCGTAATGACGGGAGCGTTGCTAGGAGACGTCAGTAAATAGTCACTGTCCAGGGTGCTGAAAGAGTTAAGCGATCGGCAGTAACTGTTTCTGCACCCGGGACAGTGACTACCGATCCCAATATACATGTATCTGTAAAAAAAAATGAAGTTCGTACTTACCGAGAACTCCCTGTTTCTGTCTCCAGTCCGGCCTCCCAGGATGACGTTTCAGTGTAAGTGACGGCTGCAGCCAATCACAGGCCAAGCACAGGCTGCAGCGGTCACATGGACTGGCGCGTCATCCAGGGAGGTCGGGCTGGATGCCGAAGGAGGGACGCGTCATAAAGACAACGGGCGGTAAGTATGAATTTCTTTTACTATCACTAGGGAAAGTGCTGTCCCTTCTCTCTATCCTGCACTGATAGGGAGAAGGGAAGCACTTTTCCCGCAGTCCGCAGCAGCTAGTCCGCATCAATTTTCTGCACATTTTGTGCAGATCCGCAGCCGTAATCCGCAACCCGGATTAGGTGCGGCATTGATGCGGACAGTTGCGGAGGAATTCCGCCATGTGTGGTCATGCCCTTACAGTGTTCACCGTGCAGTATAAACAACATGTTAACTTTATTCTGCGGGGCGATACGATTACAGCGACACCAAATTTATATCGTTTTTTTACGTTTCTCTACGTTCCCACAATAACAATACTCTTTTCTAAAAAAATCATGTTTTAGTGTCACCATTTTCTGACAGCCATAACTTTTTTATTTTTTCATTGATATCGCTGCGGGAGGGCTTGTTTTATGCGTGACGAACTGTAGTTTCTATTGGTACCATTTTGCGTTACTTGCAACTTTTTGATGACTTTTTATTACATTTTTTTTTAGACAAGATGACCAAAAAATAAAATGCTGTCATTGTTTTTTATTAAAAAATGTGATATTTTTATAGATCAGGCCGTTCCGAACGCGGCGATACCTATTATGTATAGTTTTTTTTCATATTTTCATTTTTTTTCTAATAATAAAGGAGTTGATCAGGGAAACAGGGCAAGTGTTGTTTTTATTATTTATTTATTATTTATTAACTTTTATTTATTTATTTTTCTTTCACATTTTTTACTTTTTCTTTTAGGGTATGTTCACACGGCCTATATACGGACGTAATTCGGGCGTTTTTGCCCCGAATTACGTCTGAAAATAGCGCCTCAATAGCGCTGACAAACATCTGCCCATTGAAAGCAATGGGCAGACGTTTGTCTGTTCACACGAGGCGTATATTTACGCGCCGCTGTCAAATGACGGCGCGTAAATAGACGCCCGCGTAGAAGAAGTGACCTGTCACTTCTTTGGCCGTAATTGGAGCCGCTATTCATTGACTCCAATGAATAGCAGCGCTAATTACGGCCGTAATTGACGCGGCGTTCAAGCGCCTGCACATGCCGGTACGGCTGAAATTACGGGGATGTTTTCAGGCTGAAACATCCCCGTAATTTCAGCCGTTACGGACCCCCGCCGTGTGAACATACCCTTACACTGACCTGGGGACTTGAAGATCTGGTCTTCTGATCCCCGCTACGATGCACTGCACTACTTATGTAGTGCAGTGCATCGTAACTGTCATTTTTCATTTGACAGTTAGCGTATTAGGTCCTGCCTCGGGCAGGACCTAATAGGCTACCGTACCTTGGCAACCAGGAAGCCTAGTAACGGCTTCCTGGTTGCCATAGCAAGAATCGCAACCCGCGATCCATCGCGGGGGGGCCCGGGGGTTACAGAGGGAGCTCCCTCCCTCTGTCAACCACTTCAATGCGGCGGACGTCATTGACAGCCGCATTGAAGGGGTTAAATGGCTGCGATCGGCGGTAACAGCCATTGCAGCGGCATGTCAGCTGTGTATAACAGCTGACAGCCGCTGAAGATAAAGCGCGCACAGCTCCTGTGCTCGCTTTATCTGCTGGGCGTTAGGCTGGGTACACACGACCATGTTACGTCCGTAATGGACGGAACGTATTTCGGCCGGAAGTCCCGGAGCGAACTCAGTGCAGGGAGCCGGGCTCCTAGCATCATAGTTATGTACGACGCTAGGAGTCCCTGCCTCTCCGTGGAACTACTGTCCCGTACTGAAAACATGATTACAGTACGGGACAGTTGTCCTGCAGAGAGGCAGGGACTCCTAGCATCGTACATAACTATGATGCTAGGAGCCCGGCTCCCTGCACTGAGTTCGGTCCGGGACTTCCGGCCGAAATACGTCCGTCCATTACGGACGTTAATGTGCTCGTGTGAACCCAGCCTAACTGTACGCCCGTCTGCGGCAAGTCACTTGGTTTTCGGACGTACAGTTACGCCCAATAGCGGGAAGGGGTTAAAGAGCTTGAAAGGGGTTTGATACAGAACGAGAAGATATCAGAGTGCTAGACACTACTTTTGAGGGCAATAGGGGCACTTTCGATTTGCGGCAAATTTTCTCAGATCAATTTTAATCGGACGGCCAATTCAATACAATCGGACCTGAAACGAATTTTAGAACATTCCCTCATCTCTAATAATATTACTTTAAATGTATTGTCAGAAAATTACATATTTAAATCAGGTTTTTATTATAACCATATTTTTTTAAGAATTCATTGGTGATTATTTACATTTTTTATCTAAAAAAAAAATCTATTCAAATGTTTTCATGCGGCCACTAAAGCAGTCACAATAAGATAACATTTCCTGTTTTCTGCATCTCCCATGTTAGCTTTGCTGTGTAGACTGGGACAGGATGAGCAGAAATGGAGAATTGAATAAAAGATGACAATTCTATTATACTACTGAAGGCTTAGATAAGGCAGAATAGTAATACTATACACGCAGATAAGCTCTAAATTAATCTTCCCTGTCACTCCCAAATCTCTGGGGAAGGAGCTGTACGCCAATCCTTCCTGGAGACTGTAATAATCTATGACATTTCTCTGTCAACTAACTTCCATTAACCTCCAGCTGCCATAAAGCACGCATACCCTGCTAGACTGTCTATACAGACAATAGAAAAGGAAGTGTGTATTTCCAATATGGCTGCTGACAGGTAATTTTTTTTTAAATAAAAAATAACTTCAACATTGAAAAAAAAAAATAAGAACAGACACATTATTTCTCTTCTACAAACTTCATCTAATTTATAAAAAATAAAATATATGAAAGAATCCCTTTAAATGTCTCAGCTGTCTTCTGGTCTATCCCGATCCGCAAGCCATTGAATACCAGATCAAAGACATTTTAAGGTATTATAATTGCATTTTCTAGCTCTGCTCAATATCTTGTCCATTTTCTAACATCTGAAAAATCAAAGAAGAAAGCGCCTCATGGTGCAGAAATCCAAAACAATAAGATAGATAGATAGATAGATAGATAGATAGATAGATAGATAGATAGATAGATAGATAGATAGATAGATAGAGGTGTAGGGGTAAACCCTCACCTGGGATGGTTGTGCGATGTCCAGGCACAACTCTGATTACTTGCAAGGAATGATGTAGTTGCAGCTACTTCCTATCCGGTGGGTCTGCAAGGCTCCACCGCGTAGCTTTGCATTAGATGCAGGAAAATTGGGAAGTCAATTAGCGCTACTTCATCAATAGGAAGAAGGTCATCATTTTCGTTAAGCATAGTTGTAGCTTTTAAATGGGTGACGCGTTTCGACACCGAACCGGTGTCTTCATCAGACCATTTACACATAACATCAAGACAATGTAGTTTATAAACATAAAAAGGCCTCATGACATCATGAGGCCTTTTTTGGCATTTTTTTAATGTTTATAAACTACATTGTCTTGATGTTATGTGTAAATGGTCTACTGAAGACATCGGTTCGGTGTCGAAACGCGTCACCCTATTAAAAACTACAACTAAGCTTGACGAGAACGATGACCTCCTTCCTATTGAAGAAGTAGCGCTAATTGACTTCCCAATTTTCCTGCATCTAATGCACTTTCTAACATCAGAATTACACAATGAATTTTGCTTCATCATCTACCGTAGGTTTGTCTTCGAGAGACATTGAGATTAGAGGATTTAAGTCATTTAGGGCTACAGTAAACGACATCATCCTATGACTGTGACCCTGTTTCCATGGTTACTTTTTTTTCTGCAACCATTGACCTTACACAATCCAGAAGAAATGGGCACTCACAGTAGAAGATGCTTTTAGCAATTAAACAAAAATAACCATCAAATGGTATAAACTTCAAGACCGGGGCTGATTTTCCAGAATTTGGTTTGTTTTATGGAAGTGATGCCAACGGTCTCGATTTATTGTGGCGTTCAAGAGTTAATCAGACACTGAGGGAAATGCCGAATGTTCAGTGATCTGTGTCTGCAATTCCCAACCCTAGTTTTCTGCTTGATCGGAAGACATCCTGTTCTTTCCTGCTGATATCCGATAAACACATAGCATCTTTACAGCATTGCCTTGCAGAGCTTTGTAGCCCGCCATAGTGTTAACCCCCCACCCACACACCAAGGATTTTTCATTCAACCTTTATTTCACTCTTGAGATAAATGAATAGCGCTCTGTGCCACACAATCTTGATGATGCCCCAGTTTCACATCTATCGGAAGCATGGAAGTGATGTTAGAACAGCGCAATTTATTTTTCAGTCTACCTGTTGCCTTCATACTATACGAATGGTTTTGGGAAAGCCGAAAAATATAATGTATCCCCTACTGGAAATGATAAGAAGTTTAGAAAGCAACTCGAAATTCCATGACGCTCTTCCACAATAGTTCTGCTCGAATCCTTGAAAACTGTGTACATTATGCCTTAAAATACGCATCGCAGCTGCTTCACAACTTCTTTTTGAAAAAAGGTGGAACTTTTTGTCAACTGATTGACTATCATGACATTTCTTCTTTTCATTTCAAAGATGTCCTACAGAAATTGGAGTGTGCATATGAGGGTCATAATCTATTAGGACAATATACCTCATAAGTTCTGCGGAATATTTCTTTTTTCAATGCTGGGCAATGTACTATATCATAAACCATCTTATCTAGCATAGAAGTTCTTTGGAAAAAGAATTGGAGCTTCATGTCACTCAACCAGTTATTTCCCTTTCACTCAAAGATGTTCTACAGCAGCTGTATAGGTCTGTATATGAGGTTTAGCAGAAGTTGGGACTCAGGGCAATGTACTTCTTAATATGTGCCTAAAAAAAATCACATAAAAGGGCCGTACTTACTGATACAGAGGCAGGTTCAAGCAGCAGTTCCCAGTTATCTAAGAGTATGGGCGTGATCAATTCGCTGCGAGCCGGCATGGTGCACTACACGTAACCGTGTGACTGGCACCTTTATATAAGCTCTATCTGTGTGCAATGATAATAGTAAGCAGCCACCCCCCTCATGGATAGTCGGCGTGAGAGCGGCTGTTCATCAGTCTTTTGCACCTGTGCCATCTCCCTCTATGTAGCATTGTGTCTTGTCTGCATCCTGCTGGGAGCTGGTGATTGAGCCTGCCCTTGTATGAGTAAGTATGACCTTTTTCTGTGATTTTCTTAACGCAAATATATGTTCTTTTTCTATAATATGCATCTAGCTCAGGGGTCTCAAACTCGGCCGGATAAATGGGTCGCACATAGAAAAAATGTGAAGTTGACGGGCCGCATTACTTTCAAATTTGATACATTACAAAATTATTGTTAATCAATTAGATTAGTTATTTGAACTACTATAACAATACTACATTACTATAACAGTACTACATTACTATAATGATACTACATTACTATAATACTACATTACTAGAAGAATACTACATTACTATAACAATACTACATTACTATAACACTACATTACTATAACAATACTACATTACTATAATACTACATTACTATAACAATACTACATTACTATAACAATACTATATTACTATAATAATACTACATTACTATAACAATACTACATTACTATAATAATACTACATTACTATAACAATACTACATTACTATAATAATACTACATTACTATAACAATACTACATTACTATAATACTACATTACTATAACAATAATACTACATTACTATAATAATACTACATTACTATAATACTACATTACTATAACAATACTACATTACTATAATAATACTACATTACTATAACAATACTATATTACTATAATAATACTACATTACTATAACAATACTACATTACTATAACACTACATTACTATAACAATACTACATTACTATAATAATACTACATTACTATAATAGTACCACATTACTATAAGAATACTATATTACTATAATAATACTACACTACTATAACACTACATTACTATAATACTACTACATTACTATAATACTACATTACTATAATACTACATTACTATAACAATACTACATTACTATAATAATACTACATTACTATAACAATACTATATTACTATAATAATACTACATTACTATAACAATACTACATTACTATAACACTACATTACTATAACAATACTACATTACTATAATAATACTACATTACTATAATAGTACCACATTACTATAAGAATACTATATTACTATAATAATACTACACTACTATAACACTACATTACTATAATACTACTACATTACTATAATAATACTACATTACTATAATAATACTACATTACTATAACACTACATTACTATAATACTACCACATTACTATAATAATACTACATTACTATAATAATAATACATTACTATAGCACTACCACATTACTATAATACTACATTACTATAACAATACCACAATACTACATTACTATAATAATACTACATTACTATAATAATAATACATTACTATAATAGTACCACATTACTATAATACTACATTACTATAACAATACTACATTACTATAATAATACTACATTACTAGAATACTACATTACTATAACAATACTACATTACTAGAATACTATCACATTACTATAACAATACTACATTACTATAATACTATCACGTTACTATAATAATACTACATTACTATAACAATACTACATTACTATAATAATACTACATTACTATAGCAGTACTACATTACTATAATACTACCACATTACTATAATACTACCACATTACTATAATAATACTACATTACTATAACAAAACTACATTACTATAATACTACTACATTACTATAATACTACCACATTACTATAATACTACCACATTACTATAATAATACTACATTACTATAACAATACTACATTACTATAATAATACTACATTACTATAGCAGTACTACATTACTATAATACTACCACATTACTATAATACTACCACATTACTATAATAATACTACATTACTATAACAATACTACATTACTATAATACTACATTACTATAGCAGTACTACATTACTATAATACTACCACATTACTATAATAATACTACATTACTATAAAAATAATACTACATTACTATAATAGTACCACATTACTAGAACAATAGTACATTACTATAATAATACTACATTACTGTAACAATACTACATTACTATAACACTACTACATTACTATAACATTACTACATTACTATAACAATACTACATTACTATAGTAATACTACATTACTATAACAATACTACATTACTATAACACTACTACTAAATTACTATAATAATACTACATTACTATAATAATACTACATTACTCTAATACTACATTACTACATTACTATAATAATAATACTACTACTACATTACTATAATACTAATACATTACTATAAGGGCATGACCACACGTGGCGGATTTCCTCCGCAACTGTCCGCATCAATGCCGCACAGAATCTGCGTTGCAGATTCTGCTGCGGATCTGCACAAAATGTGCAGTAAATTGATGCGGACTAGCTGCTGCGGACTGCGGTAAAAGTACTTCCCTTCTCCCTATCAGTGCAGGATAGAGAGAACGGACAGCACTTTCCCTAGTGAAAGTAAACGAATTTCATACTTACCGGCCGTTGTCTTGGTGACGCGTCCCTCTTTCGGCATCCAGCCCGACCTCCCTGGATGACGCGGCAGTCCATGTGACCGCTGCAGCCTGTGCTTGGCCTGTGATTGGCTGCAGCCGTCATTTAGACTGAAACGTCATCCTGGGAGGCCGGACTGGAGACAGAAGCAGGGAGTTCTCGGTAAGTATGAACTTATTTTTTGACAGGTTGCTCTATATTGGGATCGGTAGTCACTGTCCCGGGTGCAGAAACAGTTACTGCCGATCGCTTAACTCTTTCAGCACCCTGGACAGTGACTATTTACTGACGTCTCCTAGCAACGCTCCCGTCATTACGGGAGCCCCATTGACTTCCTCAGTCTGGCTGTAGACCTAGAAATACATAGGTCCAGCCAGAATGAAGAAATGTCAAGTTAAAAAAGCAAGACGGATCCGCAGCACACATAACATGTGCATGACAGCTGCGGACTTCATTGCGGAAATTAGAATCTCCATTGAAGTCAATGGAGAAATTCCGCCATGAGTCCGCCACTGCTCCGCAACAGACAGAGCATGCTGCGGACACCAAATTCCGCTCCGCAGCCTATGCTCCGCAGCGGAATTTTACGCCTCGTCTAAACGAACACTGCTAAATTAAAGTGAAAGTCAATGGAGAAACGGCTCCGCTGCGGATTAACGCTGCGGAGTGTCCGCAGCGGAATTTAAGTGAAATTCCGCCACGTGTGAACCCAGCCTTATACTACTACTGCATTACTATAATATTACTATAATACTACATTACTATAACAATAATACATTACTAGGACAATATTACATTACTATAATACTACTACATTACTATAATATTACTACATTACTATAATAATACTACATTACTAGAACACTACTACATTACTATAATAATACTACTTTACTATAAGAAAACTACTACTACTACATTACTATGACAATACCACATTACTATAACAATACTACATTACTATAACAATAATACTACATTACTATAATAATACTACATTACTATAACAATACCACATTACTATAATACTAATACATTACTATAATACTACATTACTATAATACTACATTACTATAATAATACTACATTACTATAATACTACATTACTATAACAATACTACATTACTCTAATACTACTACATTACTATAACAATACTACATTACTATAATAAAACTACATTACTATAACAATACTACATTACTATAATACTACTACATTACTATAACAATACTACATTACTATAATACTACTACATTACTATAACAATACTACATTACTATAATACTACTACATTACTATAACAATACTACATTACTATACTACTACTACTACTCCATTACTATAATAATGCTAGATTACTATAACAATACCACATTACTATAATACTAATACATTACTATAATACTACATTACTATAATACTACATTACTATAATAATACTACATTACTATAACAATACTACATTACTATAACAATACTACATTACTATAATACTACTACATTACTATAACAATACTACATTACTATAATACTACTACATTACTATAACAATACTACATTACTATAATACTACTACATTACTATAACAATACTACATTACTATACTACTACTACTACTACTCCATTACTATAAGGGCATGACCACACATGGCGGAATTCCTCCGCAACTGTCCGCATCAATGCCGCACCTAATCCGGGTTGCGGATTACGGCTGCGGATCTGCACAAAATGTGCAGAAAATTGATGCGGACTGGCCGCTGCGGACTGCAGGAAAAGTGCTTCCCTTCTCCCTATCAGTGCAGGATAGAGAGAAGGGACAGCACTTTCCCTAGTGAAAGTAAAAGAAATTCATACTTACCGCCCGTTGTCTTTATGACGCGTCCCTCCTTCGGCATCCAGCCCGACCTCCCTGGATGACGCGCCAGTCCATGTGACCGCTGCAGCCTGTGCTTGGCCTGTGATTGGCTGCAGCCGTCACTTACACTGAAACGTCATCCTGGGAGGCCGGACTGGAGACAGAAACAGGGAGTTCTCGGTAAGTACGAACTTCATTTTTTTTTACAGATACATGTATATTGGGATCGGTAGTCACTGTCCCGGGTGCAGAAACAGTTACTGCCGATCGCGTAACTCTTTCAGCACCCTGGACAGTGACTATTTACTGACGTCTCCTAGCAACGCTCCCGTCATTACGGGAGCCCCATTGACTTCCTCAGTCTGGCTGTAGACCTAGAAATACATAGGTCCAGCCAGAATGAAGAAATGTCAAGTAAAAAAAGCAAGACGCATCCGCAGCACACATGACATGTGCATGACAGCTGCGGACTTCATTGCGGAACTTTGAATCTCCATTGAAGTCAATGGAGAAATTCCGCCATGAGTCCGCCACTGCTCCGCAACAGACAGAGCATGCTGCGGACACCAAATTCCGCTCCGCAGCCTATGCTCCGCAGCGGAATTGTACGCATCGTGTAAACGAACACTGCTAAATTAAAGTGAAAGTCAATGTAGAAACGGCTCCGCTGCGGATTAACGCTGCGGAGTGTCCGCAGCGGAATTTAAGTGCAATTCCGCCATGTGTGAACCCGCCCTAATAATGCTAGATTACTATAACAATACCACATTACTATAATACTACTACATTACTAGAACAACACTACATTAATACATTGATCTATAGCTGCTGGGCAAAAATGGTTCTTTGTTAACATTTTGATCAAATTGTATAAGCCCACTTGCCACTTCACGGTGACCTCTCAAAAAGTGTGTCCCTACTCTATTGGTTGCAGCACCGCATAGCGGTCACTGCCACTGCAACTCCACTCCTACAGAGCGAGCAACCCAGAGGCCCAAAAGCACCCATGCTGCAAGGCCACGCCTCCCTGGCTCTGAGCCACATGCCCCCACAAGTGCAGCACCACAGCGACAGACACAACCACACAGCACCACAACATGTGAACAGATTGAATAAGCTCACCTTACCATGCACTCCTAGTGGCCAACTGAGAGCGCAAGCAAGAGAAGAAACACTTATGAGGTCATTCCCTAATTAAAATCACCTGGACCAGAGATGTGGAGTGCTGGCACCAAGTAAAAGGGGGATACACTGTATAATGTTATCAGTATTGTAGAACTAGACATGGACCGCACATCCACTTGTAATACATTGATTTATAGCTGCTAGGCAAAAATTTATAAACATGAACGAGTGTTAACATTTTGATCAAGTTGTGGTACTGTGTGGTTGTGTCTGTAGCTGTGGTGCTGCACTTGTGGGGGGATGTGGCTCAGAGCCAAGGAGGCTTGGCGTGGCCTGGCAGCATGGGTGCTTTTGGGCCTCTGGTTTGCTCCCTCTGCAGGAGTGGTGCTGCAGTGGCAGTGACCGCCATGCGGTGCTGCAACCAGTAGAGTATGGACCCATGTTTTGAGAGGTCGCCGTGAAGTGGCAAGTGGGCTTATACAATTTGATCTAAATGTTAACAAAAAACCTCATGTTCATGTTCATAAATTTTTGCCTACCGGCTATAGATCAATGTATTACAAGTGGATGTGCGATCCATGTGTAGTCTCACATACTGATAATATTACTATAATACTACTACATTACTATAACAATACTACATTACTATAACAATACTACATTACTATAATAATACTACATTACTATAATACTACATTACTATAACAATACTACATTACTATAATACTACATTACTATAATAATACTACATTACTATAATACTACATTACTATAACAATACTACATTACTATAATACTACATTACTATAACAATACTACATTACTATAACAATACTACATTACTATAATAATACTACACTACTATAACAATACTACATTACTATAATAATACTACATTACTATAATAATACTACATTACTATAACAATACTACATTACTATAATAATGCTACATTACTATAACAATACTACATTACTATAACAATACTACATTACTATAATACTACTACATTACTATAACAATACTACATTACTATAATAATACTACATTACTATAATAATACTACATTACTATAACAATACTACATTACTATAATAATACTACATTACTATAACAATACTACATTACTATAATAATGCTACATTACTATAACAATACTACATTACTATAATAATACTACATTACTATAACAATACTACATTACTATAATAATACTACATTACTATAACAATACTACATTACTATAATAATGCTACATTACTATAACAATACTACATTACTATAATACTACATTACTATAATAAGGGCATGACCACACGTGGCGGATTTCCTCCGCAACTGTCCGCATCAATGCCGCACAGAATCTGCGTTGCAGATTCTGCTGCGGATCTGCACAAAATGTGTAGAAAATTGATGCGGACTAGCTGCTGCGGACTGTGGTAAAAGTACTTCCCTTCTCCCTATCAGTGCAGGATAGAGAGAAGGGACAGCACTTTCCCTAGTGAAAGTAAACGAATTTCATACTTACCGGCCGTTGTCTTGGTGACGCGTCCCTCTTTCGGCATCCAGCCCGACCTCCCTGGATGACGCGCCAGTCCATGTGACCGCTGCAGCCTGTGCTTGGCCTGTGATTGGCTGCAGCCGTCACTTAGACTGAAACGTCATCCTGGGAGGCCGGACTGGAGACAGAAGCAGGGAGTTCTCGGTAAGTATGAACTTCTATTTTTTTGACAGGTTGCTGTATATTGGGATCGGTAGTCACTGTCCCGGGTGCAGAAAAAGTTACTGCCGATCGCTTAACTCTTTCAGCACCCTGGACAGTGACTATTTACAGACGTCTCCTAGCAACGCTCCCGTCATTACGGGAGCCCCATTGACTTCCTCAGTCTGGCTGTAGACCTAGAAATACATAGGTCCAGCCAGAATGAAGAAATGTCAAGTTAAAAAAGCAAGACGCATCCGCAGCACACATAACATGTGCATGACAGCTGCGGACTTCATTGCGGAATTTAGAATCTCCATTGAAGTCAATGGAGAAATTCCGCCATGAGTCCGCCACTGCTCCGCAACAGACAGAGCATGCTGTGGACACCAAATTCCGCTCCGCAGCCTATGCTCCGCAGCGGAATTTTACGCATCGTCTAAACGAACACTGCTAAATTAAAGTGAAAGTCAATGGACAAACGGCTCCGCTGCGGATTAACGCTGCGGAGTGTCCGCAGTGGAATTTAAGTGAAATTCCGCCACGTGTGAACCCAGCCTAATACTACATTACTATAATACTACATTACTATAACACTACATTACTATAACAATACTACATTACTATAATAATACTACATTACTATAACAATAGTATATTACTATAATAATACCACATTACTAGAATAATACTACATTACTATAATACTACATTACTATAATACTGCATTACTATAACAATACTACATTACTATAATAATACATTACTATAATACTACTACATTACTATAACAATACTACATTACTATAATAATACTACATTACTATAACAATACTATATTACTATAATACTACATTACTATAACAATACTACATTACTATAATAATACTACATTACTAGAATAATACTACATTACTATAATACTACATTACTATAATACTACATTACTAGAATAATACTACATTACTAGAATACTACTACATTACTATAACAATACTACATTACTAGAATACTACTACATTACTATAACACTACTACATTACTATACTACATTACTATAATACTACATGACTATAATACTACATGACTATAATAATACCGCTAGGTTTAAACTTAACGGAATGTTACTCCACGTGCATATTTTAACAATCCAGTTTTCCAGTTTAAGTGTCGCTTAATGCAGTCTGGCTGCTCAGCTGGCAGCATTTCGCAGACAAGAATATGAAGATTGGGCAGCCCTTTTTTAGATAGTGCCACAGTGCTCTCTATAGATAATACCACACACCCACCCATAGATAATGCCACAATTCCGTCTGTAGATAATGCCACAGTGCCCTCTGTAGATAATGCCACACACACAGCCCTTCGGGACTCTCTCTGGCAGTACATTTGATGTATACGTCATGAACTCTCATGAGCCTTTTCATAATGTATATGTTAGATTATTGCCTCAACACGACGTAATATCACATCCTGGTGCGGGGGATAATGTATGGATGTGATATTACGTCGTGTTGAGGCAATAAGTTAACGTATTCATTATGAAAAGGCTCATGAGAGTATGCTGTGTATTACAGCTGACACCCAGGACTAACAGGCACAACCAGCGATCGTGCTGCTCCTGCCCGTTTAACCACTTAAATGCTGCAGTCAATCGCGAACACAGCATCTAAGGCTAGAGAGGAACGCCCCCCCCCCCTCCACCGACAGCTCATCCTCCCCTGTGCGCGACGCGATCGAGTGGTACCGATGGTTGTCATGGCAGCCCAGGTTTGCCTTCACTATGGCTCTGTTAAGCTCTGCCTCTGGAAGTGCTTAACAAAAGCAGTGGCGTAACTACCGCTGTAGCCGCCATAGCGGCTTCTAAGGGTCCGTGGCATGAGGGGGCCCATGCCGCCCGCCAGCATGGCCCCCAATGCCTGGTGGCGCTGCTAGTGACGCCACCTTCATTAGTATCTGCGATCTTAGGACGCAGATACTGTTGAACACTATGGCAGAGCACTGAGATATCTCCCTGCTCTGACATTTACTTGGCTGCAGGCCAAATTCGGCCTGCAGGATATCTGCATAGGCTGGCGTGATGCAAGCATCCTGACGGCGTTCAGGATGCTTTGGAGCAGCTCCATTCGTGACAACAGGGCCTAGATGAGTATAATTTTTTTGTTTTAGTTGTTTGGAGCGCACTATCTACAGGGGGGCTGTATGGCACTGTATACAAGGGGGAGATGGGAGCGCTATCTACAAGGGGGGACTGTATGGCACTATCTACAAGGGGGTGGTGGGGGGCTCTATCTGCAGGGGGTGCTGAATGGGACTATCTACAAGGGGGAGGTGGGAGCGCTATCTACAAGGGGGGGCTGTATGGCACTTTCTACAAGGGGGAGGTGGGGGCACTGTCTACAGGGGCGGCTGTATGGCACTATCTACAAGAGGGCTTTATGGCACTATCTACAAGAGGGCTTTATGGCACTATCTACAAGGGGGAGGCGGGGCACTATCTACATAGGGGCACTATCTACAGGTGGGGGCTATATTTCACTATCTTCAAAGGGGGCTGTATGACACTGTCTACAAGGTGAGGGGCACTATCAACAGGAGAGAAAGGGTGGCACTATCTACAAGGGGGTATGGCACAATCTACAGGGGGGGCTGTATGGCATAATCTACAGGGAGCTGTATGGTACAATCTACAGGGGAGCACTATATACAGGGGGGACTATTTACAATGGGGGACTATGTGTGGCACCCCAGGGGAGGTTGGGCCCAGTCAAAAATTTGCTCTGGGGCACAGTCTTTCCTAGTTACGTCCCTGAACAGAAGCCTGTGAAAATGACAATATACGGCAATACATTTGTATTGCAGTGTATTGTACCTGCGATCTAACGATCGCTGGTCTAGGTCCTCTAGTAGCACTAATAAAATGTGCAAAAAAAAGTACCCCCCTTTTCCAATTTTTCCTCTAAAGTAATGTAAAAGAAAATATAAAAAATTGGTATCGCCGCGTCCATAAAAGTCCATACTATTACAATACAACATTATTGAACGCTGTAAAAAAAATAAATGTAAATGCATCGCTGTTTTTTTGGTCACTTTATCTCCCACAAAGCACAACATAAAATGTGATCAAAACTTCTCATGTAGCCCAAAATGGTATTAATAGAAACTACAGCTCGTCTCACAAAAAATAAGCCCTCATGCCGCTCAATCGACGGAAAAATAAAAAAGTTATGGCTCTCAGAATGTGGCAACAAAACACAAATTGTATCTTTAACAATTAGTTTCTTCCTTATAAAAGTAGTAAAAAATAAAAAAAAACTATATAAATTTGGTATCGCCGTAATCATATTGACCCGCAGAATAAAGTTAACATGACGTTTTTACCACACGGTGATTGCCGTAAAAACGAAACCCCCAAAAAATCTGAAAAATGGCTGCAGCAGAAAGGGGTTAAATGGATACCATTATAGCCCATGGGTGACAGATATCAAAGATGAAGGGGTTATGTTCATTACTATTCATTGATAAGAAGCTCCACCTGAGGGTGAACATTGGGCAAGACCAGCATGATGGATTCATGGTGCCACTCCGCCATATTGGCATCCCTCACACAGAGAATAGATTCTAGCCCCCCACCCCCCCCCTCCCCTGAACACTATTATTCAGGATAGTGAACATGCTAATAACATTTTCTGTTGCGGAGTTACATAAAAGAGGAAGTGTAAGAACAAAGCTTCTCCAACCAATCTGTCATCATGTTGTCACTGGCTGCCAGTTCTAGCTGTATAATGCAGGAATATATGAGAGTTATAATCTTCTTCGTGCATTTTAAGCAGTTTAAACTTGCTTCAGTGCTACATGTTGTCAGTAATTCCTAATCATAGGCTTCATTGTAATGAACATTACGGACTAGTTAAGCTCACACATAGTTATATCTACACACGCATACACACCCTATAGAAATAAAAAGAATGATTGGTAGATTTTCTCCCCAAAAGTCCTTTCTCAAACTTGCACCGTGAGGTTTGACTTCTAACATACAATTATCAATATAAAATACAGCTCTCAGAACGTACTGTTGTCCTTGCGGAGATTTAGCTGGTGTGGGGATGCACCCTGGGAAGAGTATGCAAATTAACTCTCCTCTAGAAGGAAGATAACTGTCTCTCTAGCGCCATCTATAGGTGACTACCCTGTAAGTAAAAGTCTGACCCATTAAAGAACCTTAAAACATGGCTAGGGATTTAGTTAATATCTGTAGACAGCTGTTTCGAAGTTTTTTCTCCTCATTAGTACAGAGTAGGGTACCGGTTGGCTGGGTGAGGCGTCTTTAGATGCAGCTCTGTTAAGGCACTGGTTTGCCTTACAGAGATCCAGCTGGTGTAGGGAGTCTTACAGGCAATGCTCACTGATAAAAGTATGGAAATTAAACTGTCTCTGCCAACCAGAACCCTACTCTGTACTGACTAGGAGCAAGAACTCTGAAACAGTTTTTGGTTTTACATGCAATATAAAATGCCAGGCAAAAATCCTGTGTGAAGGAGGCATGAAGGTTCAAATATTTATGACATTTCTATAGGATATGCCACAAATGTTTGATCGGTATGGATCTAACCGCTGGGGCCCTTACGAATCCAAATAATGGCTAATAATGGCCTATGTATATGTGGCCGCCTCTCGTCTACAAATAATGGACACAGGACCCCCATTCTCAGAACTATCAATACCATAATTATTCATGAAAGCAATCTCCCTTTAAAGCATTGTTTTCTCCAAACAAAAATGCAAAAAAAAATATTTTAACATCCTTAAGGGTCTGTGAGATTGTATGAGATCAGAAGCTGTGTGTGGTATTGCATCTCAGCCCAATTCTCTTGAGCTGCAATACTAGACATGGCCAGACGAAAAGAATGGGGCGTTTCTGGAAGAAAGCAGCCATATTTTTTATAATCACTTACAACCCCTTTAATATGTATCAGTGTTGTAGAACTAGACATGGACCGCACATCCTCTTGTAATACATAGATCTACAGCCGCTAGGCAAAAATTAATAAACTGTAACACAAGGTTCTTTGTTTATATTTTTATCAAATTGTATAAGCCCACTTGCCACTTCACTGCGACCTCTTTAAAAGTGGGTCCCTACTCTATCGGTTGCAGCACCGCATGGCAGTCACTGCCACTGCAACACCACTCCTGCAGAGGGAACAACCCAGAGGCCCAAAAGCACCCATGCTGCCAGGACACGCCAAGCCTCCTTGGCTCTGAGCCACACCCCCCCCCCCCACAAGTGTAGCACCACAGCGACAGACACAACCACCATGTTAAAGAGGCTCTGTCACCAGATTTTGCAACCCCTATCTGCTATTGCAGCAGATAGGCGCTGCAATGTAGATTACAGTAACGTTTTTATTTTTTAAAAACGAGCATTTTTGGCCAAGTTATGACCATTTTTGTAGTTATGCAAATGAGGCTTGCAAAAGTCCAAGTGGGTGTGTTTAAAAGTAAAAGTCCAAGTGGGCGTGTATTAGGTGCGTACATCGAGGCGTTTTTAATACTTTTACTAGCTGGGCGCTCTGAAGAGAAGTATCATCCACTTCTCTTCAGAACGCCCAGCTTCTGGCAGTGCAGACACAGCGTGTTCTCGAGAGATCACGCTGTGACGTCACTCACAGGTCCTGCATCGTGTCAGACGAGCGAGGACACCGGCACCAGAGGCTACAGTTGATTCTGCAGCAGCATCAGCGTTTGCAGGTAAGTAGCTACATCGACTTACCTGCAAACGCTGATGCTGCTGCAGAATCAACTGAAGCCTCTGGTGCCGGTGTCCTCGCTCGTCTGACACGATGCAGGACCTGTGAGTGACGTCACAGCGTGATCTCTCGAGAACACGCTGTGTCTGCACTGCCAGAAGCTGGGCGTTCTGAAGAGAAGTGGATGATACTTCTATTCAGAGCGCCCAGCTAGTAAAACTAGTAAACACGCCCCGATGTACGCACCTAATACACGCCCACTTGGACTTTTACTTTTAAACACACCCACTTGGACTTTTGCAAGCTTCATTTGCATAACTACAAAAATGGTCATAACTTGACCAAAAATGCTCGTTTTTTAAAAATAAAAACGTTACTGTAATCTACATTGCAGCGCCTATCTGCTGCAATAGCAGATAGGGGCTGCAAAATCTGGTGACAGAGCCTCTTTAAACCACGTCGCCACTTTACTAGAGCTGCAGTGATGTATATTTACTCCACCCCACCAATACGGGCCGGTCACATTACGGCTGTTTCTTCAGTACTATTACACAGAGGTTTCCCTGGAGCTCCAAAGGAGGTGCTGCGGGGCAGGGATGAGGTGCTGGAGGTTTGTGCTTAGAAAGATTAAAGCTTCAGCTGATTCAAATCAGAACACTATAATTGAGGTACGATGCATAACTAATAATGTATATATGTTCTAAGCCGTATTAACATACTACTGGATGGTGACTAATAAAATGTTGGGTATGTATGACATCATGGCTGCACCTGTTATATTACATGTATTTAAAGGGTTCCAGTGCTATATAAAGAACATAAAAATAATAATAATAATATTAATAATAATAATAATAATACCAATGAAAATAATAATAGTAATACTAATAATAAAAATTATAATAATAAAATAATAATTATTATTATATTAATTTTAAACATTTAGCACTGTTTTCAGAAGAGTGCTACCAAAATCTGTAGGTAAAAATATCTGTACTACATATTAAAGGGTCCGTATTGTAGAACTACACCGTGTTCCAAATTATTATGAACATTGGATTTAAGTGTCATAAACATTTAATTATTAGTCTTTCAATTAAACTCATGGATGGTATTGTGTCTTAGGGCTCTTTGGATCATTGTAATCAATCTCAGACACCTGTGATAATTAGTTTGCCAGGTGTGCCCGATCAAAGGAAAACTATTTTAGAAGGACATTCCACATTATTAAGCAGGCCACAGGTTTCAAGCAATATGGGAAAGAAAAAGGATCTCTCTGCTGCCGAAAAGCGTGAAATAGTGCAATACCTTGGACAAGGTATGAAAACATTGGATATTTCAAGAAAACTTAAGCATGATCATCGTACCATGAAAAGATTTGTGGCTGATTCAGAGCACAGACGGGTTAGTTCAGATAAAGGCATAATGAGGAAGGTTTCTGCCAGACAAATTAATAGGATTAGGAGAGCAGCTGCTAAAATGCCATTGCAAAGCAGCAAACAGGTATTTGAAGCCGCTGGTGCCTCTGGAGTCCCGCAAACCTCAAGGTGTAGGATCCTCCAGAGGTTTGCAAGTGTGCATAAAGCTATTATTCGGCCACCCCCAAACAATGCTCACATTCAGAAACGGTTGCAGTGGGCTCAGAAATACATGAAGACTAATTTTCAAACCGTGTTGTTTACTGATGAGTGCCGTGCAACCCTGGATAGTCCAGATGGATGGAGTATTAGATCGTTGGTGAATGGCCACCATGTCCCAACAAGGCTGCGAAGTCAGCAAGGAGGAGGCGGAGTCATATTTTGAGCTGGAATCATGGGGCGAGAGCTGGTAGGCCCCTTTAGGGTCCCTGACGGTGTGAAAATGACCTCTGCAAAGTACGTAGAGTTTATGACTGACCACTTTCTTCCGTGGTACAAAAAGAAGAACCTTGCCTTCCGTAGCAAAATTATCTTCATGCATGACAATGCACCATCTCATGCTGCAAAGAATACCTCTGTGTCATTGGCTGCTATAGGCATAAAAGGAGAGAAACTCATGGTGTGGCCCCCATGTTCCCCTGACCTCAACCCTATTGAGAACCTTTGGAGCATCCTCAAGCAAAATATCTATGAGGGTGGGAGGCAGTTCACATAAAAACAGAAGCTCTGGGAGGCTATTCTGACATCCTGCAAAGATATTCAAACAGAAACTGTCCAAATACTCACAAATTCAATGGATGCAAGAATTGTGAAGGTGATATCAGAGAAGGGGTCCTATGTTAACATGTAACTTGGCCTGTTAATTTTTTTTTAATTGAAAGAGCTTTTGATTTCTGTAAATATGACCTCCTGATGCTGCAAATTCAACAAATGACCATTTTAGTTCTCTTTACAACCTTTAAAATGTTTTGATCTCTGTTGTGCATAATAATGTGAAGCATTTTGAGTTTTTTACTTCTAAAAAAAATCTGTTATCATTAGGAGATTTGTTCAATAAAATTTGCATTATACTCCAACGGTTGATGACTTGAAGATTATACTGACTGTCATTTGCATCGACTATTTAGGAAAATCAGCGAAAAATAACATTTGCATAATAATTTGGAATGCGGTGTAGACATGGACCGCACATCCACTTGTAATGCATTGATCGTATGTGCTGTCCCTCCTTAAAGGGGTTTGCCGATCAGGGAAATTTATGACATATCCACAGTATATGCCATAAATGTCCGACAGATGTGGGTCCCACGTCTGGTACCTGTACGTATCTCTGGAATGGGGCACCCTAATCCCCTTTCTACCTTTCTTGGTTCCCGCTGCCTCCTGGGCGCTTCCTGATTACATTGTTGGAAATTACGAAAACAACGTAGTTCACTGAGCTACGCTGTTTTCGTATCTCCCATAGAAGTGAATGGCAGTTACACAAACCTCATAGCTCCCATGTCACGCTGCTTCCGTAACTGCCATTCACTTCTATGGGAGCTACGGAAATAGCGTAGCTCATTGTGTTTTCGTGATTACATAGTCGGAAATTACAAACCTGAGAAAGGTAGAACAGGGTTTAGGGGGCCCCATTCTAGAGATAGGTGCGGGTCCCGGAAGTGGGACCTGCATCTATCTGACATTTATGGCATATCCTGGGGATATTATAGTAGAAAGTAGAAAATCGAGGCTCTCACCGTTTGTGGCAATAAAACTTATTGAACCATTCATTCCACACCAAACAGACCGAGATCGTTACCAATAAATACGTTTTATTGCCACAAACGGTGAGTGCCTCGAATTTCTACTTTCTACTATATTATACAGCGTACTGTTTTCTGCCAATGAGCGTCCTGTGGACAACAATCTAAGAGCTGACTCCACATTACACGCCGGATAGGATCTCTATGCGGGGACAACCTTGTGTCTGAATTAGGGCAGTGTCAGCCCTCTTTTCTTCTTTCTGTTTTGAAAATATCCTGTGGATATGCCATAAATGTCCCTGATGGGCAAACCCCTTTAACCAATTTTCTTTATTTCGCTGCACCGCTGGTCAGGATTTTATTAATGAATAAAGGTGCTGTGAACAGAGTTGCCTTTTGAATAGAGAGGATTGATGTCCATCGTTAGGGGAGCCAGAGGGAGCAGAAAAGTGTAGAACGGGGTTTAGGGGGCCCCGTTCTAGAGAGAGGTGTGGGACCCAGAGGTGGGACCCACATCTATCTGACATATCCTGTAGATATGTTATAAATGTCTCTGATGGGAAAACCTCTTTAATTGAACCTATTGGGTTGAGACCATTGAGTTGACAATAATTTAGTAGGTTTTCCTGTTGCTCCATATTAATGTGATGAAAACACATCACAGTATCATGAATTATCCCCAATGACAAACCGAGTCATGTTACATTCACAAGTTCAGCTCTGCCACATCTCGAGCATTAGGAGGTATTAGGAATTCCCATAATGCCCGTTTATAAATTAAACTATTACTCACCAAAAATGGCTCAATTCTGCTAGACAAATAAATAATGGCAATCCCGGGAAATTGTGGCTGTAGCATGCAGAGCAGAGAGGCCGCCATGTTTTACATACTATCCTCCTCTCACAGATTACATTAAAATCTGATTTGTTCTATGGTCCATGGGGAGCGGCATGCGAAAACACTGATCTAGGTCTAATTTCTATTCTTCTGTGTCATTGTGTCATCTTTTTTTCCTTTGCTCTGCTCCACATTATATAACGGCTTTGAAATGCCTGGTCTTCTGAGGATATTACAATTGTTTCAGAATATTTTGCATCTGCTTTATTTTTCATAGTATCTGCTGTTCACCGGAGCTCTTTTGAATTGCTTTGTATTTAATGTTCTCTACTATAATTTTTTCCCCCGGAATTGTATTGTACTTAAGGGAATGTGTTGCCAGAAAAACATGTTTTTTTTTTAAAAATTAAACATTTAGTGTGTGGGTGATTAAACATTGTTCAAATTTTTTATTTTTTTTTGGCACGAGCAAGGAAATATTATAAATTATTTCTAATTTATAATACTACCCATTTTTGGTCACTAGATGGGGCTGTTCCCAAAATTGCAGCATTGCAACATTGGGTTAAAAGCCCTCGCTCTAGTGAGCTCTCAGCATCCCCCCCTCCTTTATCCTGGCTAGTGCCGGGATAAACGAGGGGTTTGAAAGGTTTAACCTCCTACACTGTGTGTCGCCATTTTTTGAGGTAACCCACAGTGTAGTAGGTTTACATACAGTAGTAAACACACACAAACACTAACATACATTGAAATCTCTTACCTGCTCCTGCCGCCGCGGCTCCCTCCGGCCCGTCCGCTCCGTTTGCTGCCGCTGTTCCATGTGCACAAGTCCGGAAGCCGCGACCGGAAGTAGTAATATTACTGTCCGGCCGCGACTTCCGGTCCACAGGAAAATGGCGCCGGACGGCGCCAATTTCGAATAGGACTGTGTGGGAGCGGCGCATGCGCAGTTCCCACACAGACGCCGTACACGGCAGTCAATGGGACGGGAGCCGTTCGCAGTCCCTATGGGACTGTGGCTGCCGTATTCCATGTCTGTGTGTGTCGTTAATCGACACACACAGAAATGGAACAAAAAATGGCAGCCCCCATAGGGAAGAAAAAGTGTAAAAATAAGAAAAAGTAAAACACAAACACACAAATGAATATAAACGTTTTTATTAAAGCACTAACATCTTTAACATATAAAAAAATTATTTGCGATGACACTGTTCCTTTAAGGCGTGCCTGTCGTTTCAGATGATTTTTCAGAATAAGCTGTCATATCTGTGTATATGAGGAATAACACCATTTCTGCCATTATATGAGCTAGTGGGCGGAGCCTAACTGCTATCATGTCTTCTATACGCTGCACACATAGAAAAGGAGAATCCTGCTCTCGTACATGAATATATATATATATATATATATATGTGTGTGTACATATATATATATAGAGAGCTGCAGCAGCATGGAGGCCATTATACAGCAGTAATGAGGAGTATAGCTGTGAATCCAGCACCGGGGTGAGATATAACTCTTACTAGAAGCTGCTGCAGCAGCATCTGGGTCTTTCTGCCTCTCTCACTCTGCTCCTGCTCCCTCCTTTCCCTCCCCTCTCCATAGACTTCTATGGGCAGCTGAAACCTGATACCTTAGTGAGCTGATAGTCCATCTTGATGGAAAAAGCAGTACTTTCAGAGTGAGTGAACAGTTGGGGGGGAGCATGATAAGTGGAGAAAGAGACCGTTTTCAATACTAAGATATATTACAATTATCTTATTTTCACTTGTACTGTTGATTTATGCAAAGTTTGTTTAAAGTTATTGACTAAAGCATTTGGGAGGCACTGGGTGTCTGAATCGATAAACTTAAAAAGGGTATTGTCTGATCCTGTAGTCATACTCCCTTCAATCTGTCTATTAACAAGATGTAGTGGACAGATGGACGGGAGCATGACTACAGGATCAGACTACACAGGATTTGTTTGTAGTATGTAACCATGGACACAGATAGATATGCATAGGAGCTGTATACACAAAACAATCTAGCAGTAAAGATATTTTTCACCAAGACAATTTGCAAAGTTGCTTTAGCTTTTATTATGTCTTTTCATTTTTATATGCTGGTATTGGTACCACATGAGGTCCAGCAGTAGAGTGAACCATTCAGACACCTTACAATTTCTTCTTGGAAAACTTTTCATAAATGATCCACTGAGTTTTCTTTTCCTTTCTTACTTTTCTCCTATGAAAAAGAATATATGGTATATAATGGCTTATATGTTGACCCTAGAGTGGCTGCTCCACTTGTGGTTTCTTATATTTGGATTGTTGGGTCCTTCTCAAAGAGGGTCTATTTATGGGTCTATTTTCATCTGATTTAGTCAAAGATGAAACTCTGAGTTGTTTCCTTGGTTATTCATTTCTGCAAACAAGTTATCTTTCTATCTATTATCTATCTATCTATCTATCTATCTATCTATCTATCTATCTATCTATCTATCTATCTATCTATCTATCTATCTATCTATCTATCTATCTAATCTATCTAATCTATCTATCTATCTATCTATCTATCTATCTATCTATCTATCTATCTATCTATCTATCTATCTATCTATCTATCTATCTATCTATCTATCTATCTATCTATCTATCTATCTATCATCTAATCTGTCTGTCTATTTCTCATATCTATATCTATATATATATCTAATATCTATCTATCTATCTATCTATCTATCTATCTATCTATCTATCTATCTATCTATCTATCTATCTATCTATCTGTCTGTCTGTCTGTCTGTCTGTCTGTCTGTCTGTCTGTCTGTCTGTCTGTCTATCTATCATCTCATATCTATCTATTTATCTCATATCTATCTATCTATCTATCTATCTATCTATCTATCTATCTATCTATCTATCTATCTATCTATCTATCTATCTATTATCTATCTATCTATCTATCTATCTATCTATCTATCTATCTATCTATCTATCTATCTATCTATCTATCTATCTATTTATCTCATATCTATCTATCTATCTATCTATCTATCTATCTATCTATCTATCTATCTATCTATCTATCTATCTATCTATCATCTAATCACCAGCCACCATCTCATATCTGACTGTAGGACTTACCTAGAGATAGACCTTGTGGCTTTCAACAAAGGGTTGGGTAATTGGGCCAAGGGTGATAGAAAACAGCATCACAATGAAGGACCGGTTTTAATCTTTGCTATGCCCCCTCTTTCCTGTGTGTGCCACTAGATGCAGATATCATGGCCCTTTGCACTGTTTTTTGTCATGAGCATCATTGTATTGGAAAATGATTTGGGTGTATGTAGATTCAGGGGTCCGGCAGCCCCCATTTACTGTTGTGGTAAATCAAATATATAAACCGCCACATGCATTAGCTTCCAGATTGTGCACTTTCTATACGATAACATCCATAATCTATGTTATAATATAACACCCTCATTGTATGCACTCGGTTTTGTCAGGACTGCAGTTGCCATAGTAACAGTCTAGTAGGTTTCTATCCAACATAATTATTTAGCTGCAGTAACATTAAGGGACCTGACATAAAATAATCTATGAAAACAGATTTATTTTTCAGGTACTTTGCAACCATCTGTAGTCATCTGAAGCATTTTAGATAGAAAACACCATTTTATATGTATACTGGTACATCTGCGCTATGTATGACGGTGTTCTACAGCAGTCAACAGCTTGTCAACACACCCTGAGCAGCTTAGCTAAGCTCCCATAATGCAATACTCTGTGATGCAATGCATTCTGGAAGAGTTTTTCTACATTATATTAATGTATAGTGTCTGGTGTAAAAACTTCACTTCCATGCATGTAAATTACCAGGAGAAACTCTGTACAGAGATTGAACCATCAGGGGATGTTAGGAGTTGTGAGCTCAGAAGTACACAGAATTGTGAGTGCAGCTGTGAATGAAAATGAACTATAACGCATGATGAAACTCTGGCTCCAGTAAAAGTAAATGTTAGGTCTGTTAACGCCTGTTCCCTTAACATCACCATGACTACTGTTCTAGCTTCTGGGCGGTTCTGGATTTACCTTGAGCATATCATTTTTCTCTGTCCTTCTGCCTATCAGGTATAGGGTTAGTATTTATCAATACCTATACCAGACTGTGAAGACTACTAGTATATCCAGAAAATGAAACACACATAGCACAAGTCATGTATCATGACAATATACAATAAACTTTATTGAAATATACATAACACATTGGCCATCAAAATATAAAAACAATATAGCACACAGTTAAAAAGGAGAGTATGGAGGAGCTGCGTGAATAATCCAATATATATGCTACCATACTAAAAACATCCTGTGATGTGGTAACAAATGCAGATATCTATAGAAAAGATAATCATATAGATCAAGTATTTGGACAACAGAAGCACATAAATATATTTAGCACCTGACAGAAGAGCACACAATTGTGCATGCATATAAGAGTATACAGCTAAAGCTCTAAGTTGCACCCAAAACAAAGACCATGCTTTATAAATAAAGGATATTGCACAAACCCATGGACTGCATGATAGGAAGCACGCAGGAACACTCCACACTGACCGCCCCCGACGCACGTTTCGCCGTCAGCTTTCTCAAGGGGTCAAGTATTTATGTTAGTATTTATACCTGGCTTCCTCCACCTGTTCTTTGCTTGTGATTTTACTGCCTGCATGTGTTTTGATCAAGCTACCTACCTACACCCTTTACCTCTGACTCCTGGACTTCTTGGAAATTGAAACTCGGCATGTATTTGGATAATCCTTTGTTTACCGATATTGATTATCTGCTGCCAGCTGGTTCTGACCTCTGCTTTACCTGATCCACTGGCTTACTGTTTTGGACGTTCTATTTACCCTCTGGCTGTCTGGTTCCTGTTTAGGTTTGCCTGCATTGCACCTCTTATCCAACACTGAACTCTGTTAAGACAACCTGAGTTCTATGCAGAGTTTTTTGTCAGGTTTTTTGACGCGGAAACCGCGTCGAAAAATGCGCCAAAAAAACATCCGAAAATGCCACCCATTGATTTCAATGGGAGGGGGAGGTGTTTTTTTCCAGCGAGCGAAAAAAATGTTGCGCAGGAAAAAGAAGTGACATCTTTGGGTGTTTACGCCTCTGACCTCCCATTGATATCAATGGGAGGAAGAGAAAGGGTATTTTGCTGCATTTTTGCCCGCGGCGCTAAATGGGCGCGAGCGAAAAACGGTGCAAAAAAAACGCGGCAAATGGCGTGCATTCAGATCAAAATCTGCCTCAAAATTCCAAACAGAATTTTGAGCCAGAATTTTCTGCCTGCAAAAAACTCCATGTGAACATACCCTTAGGCTGGGTTCACACAAGCATGTTTCGTCCGTAATGGACGGAACGTATTTCGGCCGCAAGTCCCGGACTGAACACACTGCAGGGAGCCGGGCTCCTAGCATCATAGTTATGTACGATGCTAGGAGTCCCTGCCTCGCTGCAGGACAATTGTCCCGTACTGTAATCATATTTTCAGTACGGGACAGTAGTGCCACGGAGAGGCAGGGACTCCTAGCATCGTACATAACTATGATGCTAGGAGCCCGGCTCCCTGCAATGTGTTCGATCCGGGACTTGCGGCCGAAATACGTTCCGTCCATTACGGACGTAACATGCTCGTGTGAACCCAGCAAGAGACTCTGTCGATCAGAGATGTGATGGATTTGAGGTTGCAAATTTATTTGAACGCTTTCTCCCGGCAGTCTCCTGCAGTTTTGGGGAAATTGCTCAACTTGCTATTCCATAACAGTAATTCAATAAATTTGACAAATTGTTATCTATATTATTTCTATACAATATGTACGATAAAGCAAAATGCTGTTCAAAGTTGATTCTATGGGTTTAATTATATAAAACCATTTATTATACCCAAAGGAGGAAACCATATTATTGGTTGTACCACATCATTCCAAGAAGTTATCTGGCTCTCTCGCAGGAAATCACTGGTGCATTTCCCCTTTAAAGTGAATGTCCATCCTTGAAGACCATTTTTTTTAATCATAATAGATCCCAAAAATGTTGCTGATTAATTTCTTATAATATCTTTACAGCAGTTGAAGCTTTGTTTGCTGATACAGCGCTCTGAATCTCCTGCAAAGACATAGCGTTAAATGATAAATTCTGGCTACCTGCACCCACCACTAGATGGAGCTGTACAGTTTATACATTGAACTCAATAATAAGACAGTATTCACTTAGCCCCTAAACTCCCACTAGTGGTAACTGCAGGCAGCCAGAATGTTATATTCTGAAATCTATGTCTCAGCAGAGGATTTGGAGCTCTGTTTCAGAAAAACAGAGCTCTGACCGTTATAAATATATATTAAAAAATTAATCAACCCAGATCTTTAGACCTAAAAATGTCATGAAAATGAAAAGGTGGGGATTAATTTAAGCTTTATTTACATAAAACCAGATAACCCCTATAACCATGCCTATTCTGTTGAAGTCTCCCTTTAAGGTTCAAGAGTCAAACATACCTATAACAGGCAAATTCGCAAATTTTTACCAATTATTCTCATAAATAAGCCAAAAGACAAATTCATACTTAGCAAATGCATCCTAATGGTTGCTGAGTAGAGACGAGCGAATTACCTGAAATTAGTTTTGGGTCCGATTTGTTTGGTCCTAATAAATTAGACCCAAATCGCAATTTCCCTGATTGCCCTGAAAACTCGTTTCTGACTCTCTGATGTCTTCTAGGACTTTTTATAGTTTATAACCGTCATGATTGGCTGTGCTAGAGGCAGGGATTTCGGGCAGGCTTTCTGCAATGCATTATTGGAAAGTCTGTCCGAAGTCATGTGATCATTTTTCTAATCTGTAAATTTTGCCGCAAATCATTCACCGTGAAAAAGTTTTAGCTTTTGTTGAATCCAAAACTGGGAAATTCTGGCCGAATTCACTTCATGTAGAATCGATTTGCTCATCTCTATTGGCGAATTGTCCAAAAGCAAATCAAGCTAAACATTTTCTCAACTCTAGAATCCAGTAACAGAAATCTGGATATGAGCTCTCTACAATTCTCCAAATCTGGAAATAAGGTTTCGGTCACATCTGCGTTCAGGTTTTTCCTTGTTCGGCTTCGTCAATGGAACCGAACAATGAAAAAACACTGAGCCACAAGATCAGTTGCAAGACAGAAAACAGAGGTGTCCGATGGAACTGATTGACTTTGATGGGTTCTATCGGGTTTCCGTCATGGTGTTCATCATTCTACCAGACAAAATAGCGCAGAATGCGACAGAGGCCCCTAATGGAGCCTCCGATGCAGATGTGAACAGAGCCTAAGTGGTGATCTTTGATCGATGTGATCCTCCTACATGTGGTCGATGTGATCCTCCTACATGTGATCGATGTGATCCTCCTACATGTGATCGATGTGATCCTCTATGTTATATCAGAAGATCATTTATGTGGATTTCTCCGTTATAATAAGAGATTGTAGCCTGCTGATGGATTCACAGGATAACTACAGTGAATTTAATGCCCCCTCATACCCGTCTCTGCTTGCACAGTTACCAGGAGGGATTTAGTTACTGTCAAATATATAAGGGAATTGATATTTAAGCAATTCCCTAATGTATTTCAAAGTGCTGCTTCTAAGTGGGTTTACATGGTAATGGTTGCCCAGTTGCTATGGGCTAGTACACATATGCCCTTCTCAAGCATTACCATTGACAATATCCAATTTTCCAACTTCTTTTTTCACAGAACAAAAGAAATTCACATGTTACCCTGACAATAATGACTTTAGACAATGGAGGAAATAGCTGTACATAACGTGTTAGTGACAGAGTGTGTTTTGATGATCTCAAGCCGTGCAGTGGAATAAGCCGAGGACTAGCACACCGTGATTGTAAAACATATTACTCAGCAATATCATCAGATAAAGTCTTTGTGAACTGCTCTTCCTCTGTTCCATAGAGAGGAAAATTGCCCTAAATACAAACTATAAAGCTGCCGTAACTTGCCGGAAAGAATTTTGCTGAATATTACAGAGCTAAAAAATCTTTTATACATGGCACAGTTTAAAATGATTCTCAGCTATTACCATTATATAAAATCTTAAAGGGAAACTGCGGAAAACCATATATTCTCACGTGAATGCTCTCCTGTAATCGTGATATCTGATGTTACTGCTGATTCTTGTAGGTTTCCGAATAAGAAAGTATCAGGGAGAATGTGTCAGGGCCGTTTGCATAGCAATAATCCCAGAATGCATCGGGTGACAACTACAAATCTCCTCTAGGCTACTTCCTGTTTCCTGTAGATGATGTAAGGCAATAGCCAACCAATCATCTCTATCCTTCTCTGAAGTGGGCGGGAGTTTGCACGCTGCCTGTGACATGCATGCTGCTGCATAGGGGCAAAGTCTTGCAATAAGTGCTATGTATTGTAGAGAGATGGTAAAATTTAAGAAATATTGTTTAACCCATAGTCTTCATCATCAGGTAATATTTAGGGCCAGAAAAAAACTTAGAAGGACCCTCAGCTGGACCTATAATGTGTTAGACATATAGAATATATTCATAGCAGAAATCATGCCTTTACTGGGGTGTTGTTTAGAGACATCTGAACCATTGGTTTGTTAAGTCACGGCCAAATTTTAGCAAGATCAATTAACCAATTTGTGAAATTATTTTGGGTCTACCAAACTGGAAAAGCAACTACTTCCAACAGCACTACAGGTAGTCCTCGGGGGAGTATGTCATGTATCAGCCCCCCACATGCTCTATATTACACTCTTATTAGGCCCATCCCGGGTGCCCTGGAAGAGGTGCTGATCAAGAGGAAGGTAGTGAGAAACTTCAAGAATGGCAATGGAGGGAGTAAATCCTGAAGGGGGTGCGTCAGAACAATACTGATATCTTAAATTTTGTCCGGAATATTCCTTAAAACATTTAGCTGCCATGGACCCCTTTACCAGTCTGTTGAAACGCATTGACCTTTGCTATATAATGCAATATAAAAATATCTCTCAAGTGGCAGGTATTGGTAATACTACGGTGGTTTGTTGCCTGCATTAATATGTCAACACAGTTCCAAATTTCAGATAGCGGTTTGTAAAAATTTAGATGCAGTTTTTTTTCCCAATCCATGTATACGGACAGGCACAGACACCTCTGAGAGCAAGTGAGTGAGACCCCAGACTGGTTTTCTACACCTCAAGAAACACCAAAGCAAGCCAAACTGAACAAGCAACGTTTAAGAAACGTAACATCATCAATATGCCACATGCGAGAATAGCAAATCTGTTTTTTGTTTGAACAGTTATATTTCCTTCTGGGTGGATTAAATGTATCCATCATTGAGGGATAACACATGGATAAAGCTGTATTGTCTACATTGGCAGCCTGTCATTCGTTGCGTGTAGTGGGGTTGTTGGAAGACATACCAAGGATATGTGGTGCCGATAGAATGATGGAAGAATTCTTGAGGAGGCCAGACAGTTCTTGGCAATGTCTGTTGAAGTGAGAATATACATGTGAAAAGGGACTGGAAGAGCAAAGCGTCTGTAACTGTGAGGATAACTGTGTGTGAAATCCCTGTAGCTTTTTATTATCAGAACCATACTGAGATTGTGGTTAATTGGAACATGAGCATGATATTACTGGCAGAAATATAGCCAGGCATTGAGAGATCTGTAGACTCATTCAATGAGATGGAATTACAGATGTGTCCACCCTTAACTTTTCTTGAATATGGTAAAGTTATACAATTTGTCATGATACCAATTCAATACAATCTCGCGCCATCCAGTAAAAACACTTATAAATTAATATTTTTTTTTAACATGGAAGTCTATGGATGACGGATGGCTGATGGATGACTTCTGTCGAAGGTTTATATATTTTTCTACGTGTTTGTTTAACATCTCGCACCATACATGTCGGAATATGTCCGGTTTAGGGATAACTTAAGGAAGGACACATCTATAGATGACATTCAATTAATAAAAGGAAATACTATTCTACCCCAAATATATAATTTTCCTGCTGTGACTTTGCTTTGCTTGTGTAGTCATTCATATCTTATCATATGAGAATATTAATTTGACCTTGCTTGATCTTGATCATTCTTGACCCACAAATACTTTACTGCATTGGTGAATGGCAGGTCCATGTTTCCCTATGGTGTTTGTCCCCAGTTGGGCTCATAATCTAATTTCCTTATAGCACAATCTAGGGCCAAGTTTATAGAAAGACAATTATGTTGACTCAATATTTTGCTTGGAGTGTGAAACCTGAGTAACTCGGCGAAACCCATGGAAGAGCACGGTGAACATACAAATTCCATGTTAGACTAGCCCATCAGAGAACCAAAGGATTGTCTGGTGGGCCTAAGCTGTGACATGATTTTAGGGCCTATGAGGACTAGCATGGACAATGGCCTTCTGAAGCTGACAGTAGAGCTTCTGGGGCTTATCACTTGGTATGGGTTATTTCACAAAAAGCCTTTTAGTTCCTATTGATCGTATTACCTGGAAGTTCTAATACCTGATCCTTAGCTGGTGTTTAGGCTCTACACTTTGGTCACCAATATTTTAGTTTCCATACAGGCACCGATGCATTTGATAAAAATGGCTCTGTAGATTTGTGTGTGCTGAGGCCTCCTTAGATTTATCAGTAGATTTGCTGTGTTGATACAATGGTATCCAAGATATGAACCCAAGTTTATCTGTTGTGATATGGAGCAGTAATGAAAATAGATGTATCTGGATTAAGGGCTTGTGGATATAGAAGTAGCAATTGCAGTTTCTATGAGTTCTATTGGGCTAACCGAGCCACGAGTCATGTGGCCCGTCCTACAATTTATCGAAAGGTGGAGAATACCGAAATGAACGAGGTCCTTCTGTTCTTTTTTGGGGACTGTCATTAAAGGAACAGTGTCACGAAAAAAAATGTTTTTACATCAGTTTGATTTTAGTGTTTTATTAAAAACTTTTATATTTATTTGTGTGTTTGTGTTTTACTTTTTTTTATTTTTGAACTTTTTCTTCCCTATGGGGGCTGCCATTTTTTTTTCCATTTCTGTATGTGTCGATTAACGACACATACAGACATGGAATACGGCAGCTACAGTCCCATAGTGAATGCGAACGGGGCCCGTTCCATCCACTATGCTGTACGCCGTCTGTGTGGGAACGGCGCAAGCGCCGCTCCCACACAGTCCAAGTTGAACTGTGCGCCGTCCGGCGCCATTTTCCTGTAGACCGGAAGTCGCGGCCGGACAGTAAGATTACTACTTCCGGTCGCGGCTTCCGGACTTGTGCACTTGGAGCGGCGGTAGCAGACGGAGCGGATGGACCGGAGGGAGCGGCGGCGACTGGAGCAGGTAAGTTATTTCTGTGTATGTAAGTGTTTTACTGTGTGTTTACTAGTGTATGTAAACCTACTACACTGTGTGTTAGCTCAAAAAATGGCGACACACAGTGTAGGAGGTTTGACCGTTCAATCCCCTCGTTTCTCCCGGCACTAGCCAGGATAAAGGAGGGGGGGATTCTGAGAGCTCACTAGAGCGAGTGAGTTTTCTCAAATTTTGCAGCATAAAGCAATGTGGTTGCTTTACCACATGCAAAGCTGCAATTTTGGGAATTGCTCCATCTAGTGACCAGCACTTGGAAATATTATAAATTAGAATCTAATTTATAATATTTCCTGACTCGTGAAAAAAATTAAAAAGATTAGAACAATGTTTAATCACCTATACACTAATTGTTTAACTAAAAAAAAAATAAAAAAAATTTCTAGCGTCACATTCCCTTTAAAGGGATTGTCTGGCTTTAAAAATCCCTTTTCAAATAACCTATTTGGTAATATTGAGAAAAATAGAGGGGGTTCCCTCGATTAGGAACCAAATTTATTAAGTAGAGAGTGGCTATAAAAGGCCTCTTACGTTAAGGAGGATCTGGCTCATTGGCTTATTATATTAACCGCCCATTGATTTCAATGGGAATTGTGTAATGCTCCATTTCCCCACCAGTGGTGCTGCAAGGAAATTGAACACTTGCTGCTAGGATGATATACAGATTACAGCTGATCACTACTGGTCCCAGCAACCCACCACTCATGAACAGCTTATCAACAGACGACCCTTATAGCAAAAAAGAATTGTCCAAAGTGGTCATCCCCTTTAACCAGCACTAGGTACAGAGCCATTTCCTCTATATACATCGCTGTCTGCAGTTAATGCCACGATCGAGTAGTAGTTTTTATGGATCAAATATTATTTAACACTTATAAATGTACCTGCTATTCCCTTAAAAAATGACAGAACCCTTCTAATAAAAACATTTAGACAGATAAGGTTTAACATACACCACTCAAACTTAAAGTCAATGTCCACCGTTGTCCAACGTGAACACCATGTTGTTTTTAAACTCAAAATAATTAATTTCTCGAAAAATTTATTCTTAGCGTTTGGAGCTTTATTTATTTTTGGGATACAGAGCTCCAAATCTCCAACGTAGACATAAATTTGCAACAGAATATTCTGGCTACCTGCAGCCACCACTAGATGGAGCCCAATGCATACTCTGTTATTATTGAGTCTAATGTATGAACTGTATGCAGTAATCTCCTACGCTCCCTCTAGTGGTGGCTGCAGGCAAACAGAATGTTATGTTTCAAATATACGTCTATGCAGAGGATTTGGAGCTTTATGTCATAAAAACAAAGCTCCAACCACTATGAAAATATATTGAAAGATTAATCAGCACAGAATTTTGAAATGGCGTTCAAGGGAGGACATTCACTTTAAGCATAAACTTGATTTTCTAATAAAAATAAAAGGAGCATGTAAATAAAGTAGTACATTTTCTTCCAGAGAAAGGATATTTATTTTTATGAATTTATGATGAAGATAAATCCAAGCCAGCAGCCGTCATTAAGGATGAACCATAGCGACTAGATGTCTTCTAGATTTGTCTCTGACACCAATGGACGAAGCCATAATTTAATGTTGCGCCGTATGCAGTTAGTACACGTCTGGTTTAACCTCAGTCTCCAATCCCTCTCGGAGGACCTGTTTATCATAGATACTGATACGCTGTCATTTGTGGAGCCATGCTACTCACCCTATCGGTGTCCGCTCTATGATTAACCTTGGCCATTACACAAATGATGCCTCAGCCTCTACCAGTCGACAGAATGATTGTCTTCAATGATGAGCAGTGGAATATTCAGTGCGGTGCCAACTAATAATTATATCCCAGCAGTAGGCGTAATTGATGAGATTATGCTCACGTGTGGCGCTCTACTCTGCATACCTGGTGATACTCTATGCACAAACATTAATATTTGACCACTTTTTCATAAAATATTGATGTTGTCTTTTTTTTCCGCACTTTATTTAAATATACACATTTTACAACATTTATATAACGGTCTAAGGTAACATATTACTTAAATAAGGGATAATGCTGAATGCTTGTGTCCAATATAACCAGTGAGTTATGCAAATTTCACATGATGCCGAAAGTCCGTTAAACAAAGGAAGGCGGTATTTTCAGAGATTTTTTTTATACTTTTGAACTATTTCAAATTATTTACATTTTTGGGATATGTTGAACAATAAATGGTTGCTATGCGTGACCTCTATTTTAGCCAGGACTAGCTTAGGACAGTAGGCACAGAACGTCTAGTGTGCCCATCACCTTAACCCATTTAAGCACCAGCCTCTTGGACCGATCAATTTTTTTAAATTGTCTCTTCGTGACATTCTGTCATAACTGTTTGATTTTTCCATTGACGTAGCTGTGTGAGGGATTGTTTTTTTTAGGAACTAGTTTTTTTTCAATGGCACCTTTTTGGGGTTCATATAAGTTATTGATTTAGCTTTTATCAATTTTTGGGGGGGAATAGCAATTTTGGCAATTTTTTTGTGTTTTTTGAGGCTGTTTACTGTGTGGTAAAAATAGCAAGTTAACTTTATGTTACAAAGTACAAATACGATGATACTAAATATGTATCGTTTTTGTTTTGTTTTAGTACTTTTGCACCATAATAACATGTTTTATGAAAAAAGTCATTTTTGTGTCTCCGCATTCTGAGACCCATAACTATTTTATTTTTCCGTCGACTAACATGTATGAGGGCGTACATTTTGCGGGACAGGTTGTAGTTTTTCTTGGTACCCTTTTGGGGTACATGTAACTTATTGAGTAATTTTTATAATTTTTTTTGGGGGTGAGTCGTTTTTTTGTGAAAATTTATGAAATTTTTTTTTTCGTCCCATTAGGGGACTTCTAGCAGTGATCGATTGATCGCTTCTATAATGCTTTGAATACATGGTATTCCAGAGCATTATTGCATGTCAGTGTAAGGCCTTATTCACATGGACATGTCCGTTTTGCGCGCGCAAATAACGCTGCGTTTTGCACATGATTTTCGTGCAGCCGGCATCATGATGACACTTTGGTTTTATGTTTACAAACAGAAAAGCACGTGGTGCTTTTCTGTTTTCGTTCATAGTTTTTACTACTGTAGCGCGTATCACGCGCGGCACCCGGAAGTGCTTCCGTGTGCCGAGCGCGATTTGCACGCACCCATTAACTTCAATGCGTGCGTGCAGCACGAAACACGGGCAAATATAGGACATGTCATGAGTTTCACGCAGCGCACATACGCTGCGTGAAATTCACTGACAGTCTGAACGGCCCCATTCACTAACATAGGCCCGTGCGACTCGCGTGAACATCACGCGCGTAGCACGGAAGTATAACACGTTCATGTGAATAAGGCCTTACACTGACAGTTAACCTATTAGGCAATATCTCAGGAGTGGCTAATAGGCAGATGCTTCTGGCAGACTTGGGGGCCTTCGTTAGGCCCCAATTTCCATAGTAACCCATGTAGCGGGGTACCAATGAGCTGGCAGAGGGAGCCCCCTCGTGGCATCTAAGCAGTTAAACTATGAAGATCAGAGGTTCCTTTGATATTCACCGTTAGAGTGGGGCTGTGGCTGTGTGTTACAGCCGTAGCCCCACTCCTGATCACAAAGGCTGTGCCCAATCAGCAGGACGAGTATGCTCATCTAACATCGGCAACAGGTTAAGTCATGTATGGCTTTAAATTATGTTTTCTCAAGTAAAATAAAGCAGAACGTTTTAATGTGCTCCTGATAACATCTAGCGCCCTTTGCAGCCTTCCCTTTATTCCACTCGTGTGTCCTCCTCTCACTCCCACAGCTTTACAATTGCCTAATTAACATATTAATACCCATAATTTACATATTAATACATACTGTTCATTGTATTCATGTGTATATTTCCTTCAGAAGCTGGTTCTAACCTCAGGGACGCCTATAGGTTTAGGCCTACTGTACCTGTAAGTAAATCTGGCCTTGAGCCTAGTGCAGGAGCCCAATTGCTTTTGTCATGGAGTTTTGGGTTCAGTTCTGCAGAGTAACATCATTTTCATGGACTTTGCCTGTTTTCTGTTTATTTCTTCTGGTTACGTTCAGTTTCTTTAGTGATCCAAAAACTTTAATCTAGAATAATGGCCTTTCTATTAAAATGGATTTTCTGAATTAACATTGTTGTAATATATAATCCACCCAGAAGTACAAATAGATCCGCAACACTCACCAATCTTTTTTATCTTTTATTCAAAAATAATCCAGCACAAATAAAAAAGTGCCATAAATGGGCAATTATTTTGAAGTATATTCATCCTGTATATATTCGGCTGCCATATGCTGGGAGTTGTAGTTTTGGAACAGCTGGAGAGCTACAGGTTGGAGTGCACTCACCTAGAGAATACTAGTGATCGGAAACAGAAATGCAAAAAAGTCTTATTTTTTATTTTAGGTTACATGATCACATTAATGAAATATTTCCTGCTCTGGGCAGAGCTTGAGGGTATGTTCACACGCTTTATTTACAGCCGTAATTTGGGCGTTTTACGCCTCGATTTAGCCCTTATTCACACGACAGCGTTTCCCGACCGGGTGACGGCCGTTTTATGCAGTAGGAACAATAGACCCCTAATGGGGCTATTCACACAACCGATTTTTTGATGGCCCGGGAAACCTGGCCGTCAAAAAATGGGACATGTCCTATTTTCGGCCGTTTACCCGGCCGCCCGGCTCCCATAGAAGTCTATGGGGCCGGGTAATACACGGCCATCACCGGAATGTGTCCCGAGTGATGGCCATGTATTCCGTCGCTCCCTCCTCACAGCGCAGAGTGCATGTGAGGAGGAGGAGTTTATGCCATTCGGACGAATGGCTGTACGCTGGAGGTAAGTTTATACACTGTGTGGCAGGGCCGGGGTGTATAGCAGGTTGTTTTAAAAGCGCCCTGGCCCGGCGACACCTCCCATGGCCGATGGCGCCGCTAGCAGCTGCTGCTGCTGCAGCTGCTACTACTGTAGCGACGCCACTATAGCAGAGCAGGGAGGTATCTCCCTGCTGTGCTATGTGCTAGCCCCACTTTAGCTCCCTGAAGGAGCGGAATCCCCGTGTGTTCGGGGATTCCGCTCCTGGACAGAGTGCTTGATGTATCTGTCCATATCTGGGCAGTGACATCAGGGGAAACTCCTGAAGCGGAATCCCCGAACACTCTGTGACCGGGGATTCCACACCAGGCGAAGCCAGTAACGTTTCTGTGTCCATAAATGGACACAGACGACAGGGGCTTTTCCTGAAGTGGAATCACCGGCCACATGGGGATTCCCCTTCAGGAGTTGCCCCTGATGTCACTGTCCAGATCTGCCCGGCCCGGAACGGATGCAAAACTAATGCAAACCGGCCGATTTTATCCCTGTTGTGTTTAAGGCATTACGTCCGAAAATACGGCATCAAACCGCCGGCAAACATCTGCCCATTGAAATCAATGGGGTTACGATGTTCTGTGCACACTGTCTTTTTTTTTAAGCGCCGCTGTCAAAAGACGGCGCGTAAAAAGAAGGCTCGTAAAAAGACGCCCACATCAAAGAAGTGCATGTCACTTCTTGAGATGTAATTGGAGCCTTTTTTCATTGACTCCATTGAAAAACAGCTCCAATTACGTCCGTAATTGACGCTGCGAAAAACGTGAGTACGAGCAATTACGTCTGAAATTCAAGAGCTGTTTTCGCCTGAAAACAGCTCCGTAATTTCAGGCGTATTGGACGCTGCCGTGTGAACATGCCCTAACTGTCACGTGACTGTGTGCCCCTACCTACTGGCACCTGTGTAGGGCAAGGTGATCATTATACAGCTGGCACATTTTCGGGTGTTGGGAAAAAGCGTCATGGAGATTAGGCTGAATTAACACTGCATTTGCATTGCAAAAGCTCCAGCGCATATGTCAAACGTACGAAAAGGCCTTTGGCATCCGTCGGCCATCCGTCCGACTGGTAAACATCAGTATACCTTTTTTTTTTCTACAACTTTATGGAATAGCGTAGTCTGCTGCGTTATTTTATACAGAGACATCCTGCAAAAATGTATACTATGAAGTTTACTTTTTTTCTGCTTACATAGGGACCTATACTTTCTTTTTTTATGATTCTTATGGATTACATGGAACCTTTATGGTAGTAAGCGATCCAGGGTGATTCCTTTGCCTATCTATATCCATATACCCCCCCCCCCCCTATCTTTATACTTTTTTTGGAGTAGGTTTGTTAATTAAAATCTTTAAAAATCAATAAAAACAAAAAATGGTAGCCTATGGGAGACGGAGGGCACTATATGCCTATACAGTGAGATCTTTACAGTCTACTATGACTGCTATGTCATATTTGGGGTGATGCTGGCCAGCATGTTTCATTAATTCTATGGTGTTCAATTTTTTTGAACTAACAAAATTGTTGCTATATCTGGCAGATGACGTTTTCCCCCGACAGGACAAAGCATACATTTCTGAGCTTCCTATTTATTTACATAGAGATATAATTTTGAATTGCTTCTATTTCACGCTGGATATCTTAATTTCTATGAGTAGGAAATGGCCAAATAAGGGCTCATGCACACGATCTTATTATGGCTTTCTATAAAGTTGTATGGCACCGTAATACAGTACTCATAGAGGTCTATCATGCCGTACTGTGTCCGATGTCAGACAGAGGCTCAGATAGGCTTTTTCTAATTCCTATGACTTCTATGGGAAAATATGGTGGCACATAAAGTGCCAAATACAATAAAGACGTTTTCATAACCTACTTTATTCACCAAATAAAAATTCAAAAAGTCTGAATATTTTTCTCAGAATATTTTTATGATATTTTTCTATGAATTCTACAATCCAATAATCTAAAAATTCTTAAAGCCTAGGTTAAATCACACTGAAACGTAGCCATTAAGAGTGCCTACTGCTTTGAAGTACAGAACCTCAAGGACTCCTGGTGCCTTTATACCGGCTATGTGTACACGGCCCTTCCCGAGGCATGATGCCTCAGATTGGTCGTCCAGTTACCATCTATTTTGTTGGATCATTATGTATCTGTTGACCTTCATTTTCACAACTTCTCTCGTCTCTATTTGTATTATTCATGTGTTCACGGTTATCCTCAATTCCCATTTATTTTCGGTTGAATTTGCCTGTTATCTGAGAGAAAGAAAAAAACAGATGGAAATTGATGGAACAGATGCCGGTACTAAGCATATTTTGATCTGTTCACATTGACAGTAGACCATTTTGGACTGTCACACTGAAATAGCATGACAGCATGCACTTAATCATTGCAAATATGGACAATACAAAAATTGATGGAAACGGGTGACGAGATAAAGCAGTCACACACAATAACTTTTTGACAGTTATCCAGAGTTAGTTAAAAATATGTAAACTTCTTTTTTAAAAAAAATTTCATTTTTCCTCCGGGAATGCAGATGTTTGCCACTTTGTGCTATGGGGTTTTCAAGACAGATTTAGCTGGAGTTCAAATATAATTGAGGTGTTTTCATAACCTACTTTATTAATCCGAAAAAAAAATCACAAATTCTTAATATTTTTCTGTAAATATTTTTCTGATAATGTTTTACAAATTCTACAGTTCTATAATCTACAAATCTCTTACAGCATAGGCTAAATGATACTTACCCATCAAGACAACCCTTGTTCATATGCTCTTTGAGGGCCTCCCCCTCTATGAGTCAAAGCAGAGGGCCGCTAGCAAACAACGGCCGCCATCTGAATGACTATACACTACATACTACATTACGATTAGATAGTTTACAGCAATGTTTAGGAACAATTCCACTTGTATTAACGTTCTCATCCAATTATCAAGCTTTATATATACCCCTCCCCCCCCCCGGCTGCTTTGCATTTTTAGATAGAACCTAATTAATATGAAAACTTAGGTGAGGGCCAATGTTCCTTAAAGGGAATGTGACGCTTTTTTTTTTAGTTAAACAATTAGTGTATAGGTGATTAAACATTGTTCTAATTTTTTTAATTTTTTTCACGAGTCAGGAAATATTATAAATTAGATTCTAATTTATAATATTTCCCAGTGCTGGTCACTAGATGGAGCAATTCCCATAATTTCAGCATTGCATGTGGTAAAGCAACCACATTGCTTTATGCTGCAAAATTTGAGAAAACTCACTCGCTCTAGTGAGCTCTCAGAATCCCCCCCTCCTTTATCCTGGCTAGTGCTGGGAGAAACGAGGGGATTGAACGGTCAAACCTCCTACACTGTGTGTCGCCATTTTTTGAGCTAACACACAGTGTAGAAGGTTTACATACACTAGTAAACACATAGTAAAACACGAACATACATAGAAATCACTTATCTGCTCCTGCCGCCGCCGCTCCCTCCGGTCCGTCCGCTCCGTCTGCTACCGCCGCTCCAAGTGCACAAGTCCGGAAGCCGCGACCGGAAGTAGTAATCTTACTGTCCGGCCGCGACTTCCGGTCTACAGGAAAATGGCGCCGGACGGCGCACAGTTCAACTTGGACTGTGTGGGAGCGGCGCATGCGCTGTTCCCACACAGACGGCGTACAGCATAGTGGATGGAGCGGGCCCCGTTCGCATTCACTATGGGACTGTAGCTGCCGTATTCCATGTCTGTATGTGTCGTTAATCGACACATACAGAAATGGAAAAAAAAATGGCAGCCCCCATAGGGAAGAAAAAGTTCAAAAATAAAAAAAAGTAAAACACAAACACACAAATAAATATAAAAGTTTTTAATAAAACACAAATCAAACTGATGTAAAAAAAAATATTTTCGTGACACTGTTCCTTTAAGACATTTTCTTTCCCTGTATTCCTCCCCGACCCCCTTCCCTTATATTTTTTTCTCTATTCTGTTGCAACTTTACTCTATTTCTTTATGATGAGAAGAAAGTTGGAAATGTTTTTAGGCACATACAAAGGCATTTTTTTGCCAAATAAATTGTGTCGTCCCTTAGATGGAGGTTTGGTACTTTGAAGACATCTTTTACTTTAGTTTTGTTCAATAACATAATAAAATGTCAAAAGGGTTGCCTCAGGACTATAGTCCCTCTCCATATGACCTATTAGGACATCATAGAGGAGGGTCCCGAGACAAAATGGAGAGCAGTTCTGAATGAGCAGATCCTGTTCTGGCAGACTCGGGCCGTCCATATGTTACAGCAACGATCATTCATCTGTGAAATGTAATACTACATTTCCCCTCCAGTGGCCACTGCAGATGAAATGCCTGGCTGGCCAGAGCTTTCCTCGGCAAGACCATCTATTTGCCAGGAATGCATGGAGCAGGAACGGGGGCAATCGGAGGCAACCCCTTTAACAAATTGATTGTGGACAGCTCAGATGACTTGTAAGCATACGCTCCCGTGGCCACGGGAACAACAGAAGGAGACATTCACCTAGATGACAAACTTCAAAACATGGCATGTAGAACATAGGTAGCAATGAGATGCTACTGATCAATAGATAACCCTGGAAGTAGCACTCATCATTGACTTTTTTGTTGGAATCAATGGTCTCTGTAGCATTGGGCTCTTATGTTCTGGTTTCTTTTACTGAGATGAAAAGAGTTGTTGAGAATTTTTCTTTAGAGATGCTTACGAGACTAAAGAAACTAAACTAAAGAAATGATAGACAGCATGCACCGTTCCTATAGTCTTGATCCACGCAGAGGTTTAAATATAGGGGGGTACAGAGGTTGTGGTCGCAACGAGGCCCTGGAACCAGATGAGGACCAAAATACCCTTCTGTCCCATAAAAGTAGCCAAATCGGATAAATGAAATGTAATAGTTGGGGGCCCTGTTACAGATTTTGCATTGGGGCCCAGAAGCTTCAAGTTGCGTCAATGTTCCAGCCAATAGGAAAAAATTAGCATAACGCATAAAGACTTTATCCCTGTTACTGATATAGCCCTATTAGGTGAATAACAATAGGTGCTACTATGTGTAAGCAGGGGTGTAACTAGAATTCATAAGACACTATTGCTAATTCCAAGATGGGCCATTCTTGAACTTGACTTGGCCCCATTGCAGCTTCTATGACTACCACAGCTACAGTGGTCACTTGTCACACCAATAATCTGTATAATAAGAGACTCAGGGTTCCCTAGTGGGGGATTCAGAATTGTTGAGCTCCCATAGAGGCGACTGATTTCAATGGGCACCATGTTATGATTGATTTACCATGTGGTGGTGCTACTGAAGAATTGACCCACAGTGATCAACTGCTTACAGCTGATCACTGGGGGTCATGCTCTGGTCAGTTTATTTTCCTTCGGCCCTTTTAACAAAGTAACATTGAAAAGACTAAGAGGCTTTATATCTATCTTTATCTATCTACTGTATCATATTTTTTATCTATCTATCTATCTATCCATCTATCTCATATCTATCTATCTATCTATCTATCTATCTATCTATCTATCTATCTATCTATCTATCTATCTATCTATCTATCTATCTATCTATCTATCTATCTATCTATCTATCTATCTATCTATCTATCTATCTGTCTCTCTCATCATCTATCTATCTATCTATCTATCTATCTATCTATCTATCTATCTATCTATCTATCTATCTATCTATCTATCTATCTATCTATCTATCTATCTATCTATCTATCTATCTATCTATCTATCTATCTATCTATCTATCTATCTATCTATCTAGTCGTCCAAAGACAGGCAGCACTCCAAGTTTTAGTGAAAAAAAATGGCTTTTATTTAGCCCTTGTGCAACGTTTCGGCTCAGCGTATGGAGCCTTTTTCAAGCATACAAAAAGTGTGTAAAACAGTGGTATATATGGGGATCAGACACATGATCCCATTAACAGGTGATTAGCATAAACAGTAGATAAAAAGCAGTAATACAATCATTACAATTTAAAAAAAAGCATACATGTGAATACATAGTGATCAATGTACAAAGTAAACCAGACGAATATAAATATCGCTGGATGTATAAGGAGCATAAGTGTTAATTGATAAGCATACTATTAAACCCTCACATGTGTAAACCATAGGAAATAATTAAAAACAATACCATGTGGTACTGTGGATCCGTTCCAGTGTGTATCCGGCATTCTAAAAGTTGATGGGCGCTTGTCAGTGACGCTGGTCCATGTATTTTCATGTATCAGTGGCGCATTTCCGCGCATGCGTATCACGGTCTCGAAGCCGGCAGTGGCCATCTTGGTGAGGAAATCTACATAAGGGTTTATTGTAGTGTATCAGCGGCGCACGCGCAGAGCGCTTCGAACAGCGAATTCCTCGCAACTAGGCATACATAAAGATAACTCCCTGAATGGGATCTATCACCAATATATCAAAATTATAAACAATTCAAAGCTAGATTTTATTCTGTATATAAAAAAGATTGATTAAAGAAATATTCAATGATATTTCTATAGATGTATAGTTTTACTTTGTTTAGAAGGGATATATTTCATAGGTATAAGAGTAAAAAATAAATACACCAAGTTCCTGAAAAAACGCTGTAAAAAACGCACCATGTGCACAGTGACATAAGACACTGACAAATGTGTTAAGAAAAAACAAATATGCAAAATTAGCCATTTCAAAGACATTCAATGGTATTTCTATAGATATATGATTCTACTATGAATAAAGTAATACATTTCATAAGCATAAATGTAGATAATGAAAATACCAAATTCCTGAAAAATGCTGTCAAAAACGCACCATGTGCATAGTGACATAAGATACTGACATATGTGTTGGGAAAAGGCAATTTTCAAATTTTTACAAAATTTGCAAAATCAGCCGTTCAAGGACATTCAATGATATTTCTGTAGATGTATAGTTTTACTATTGGTAAAAGTAATGTGTTTCATAGACATAAGTGTAAATAATGAATACACCAATTTCTGAAAAAACGTTGTAAAAAACGCACCATGTGCACAGTGACATAAGATACTGACATATGTGTTAGGAAAAGGCAATTTTCAAATTTTTACAAAATTTGCAAAATCAGCCGTTCAAGGACATTCAATGATATTTCTGTAGATGTATAGTTTTACTATTGGTAAAAGTAATGTGTTTCATAGACATAAGTGTAAATAATGAATACACCAATTTCTGAAAAAACGTTGTAAAAAACGCACCATGTGCACAGTGACCTAGGACACTGACACAAGTATTAGGGAGGAAAAAACAAATATGCAGAATTAGCCATTCAGTGTGGATTCGATACTAAGACATAACTTCATAGAACATACTGTTTTGGAGACAAAAATAGCGCATAAACACCGTTAAGAAGGTGGAACGATACTAGTAATTTTTTCACACCGAAATGGAAGATCCAGAGTAGACATAGTAAATGTTTGAGAAGAAATTAATACAGATGATCTGAAAGAAATACGTAAAATGTTATATAAATTTTATACACTCATTGTTATACACAGAGAGCTTATAGCCCACGTATCCTTGCCTGTGGAAAGGTACATTTCTAGATCACACCAGATGTAACAGAGTCAACATTGAGTCTGTTAGGTCTCAATGTATGTAGTCTCTCTATCCACTGTAGTTCCTTATATTTAAGTAATTTTATGTGATTGCCACCCCTACGTGGAATCGGTACGTGGTCTATCAGATAAACACGTATTTCCCTCTCCGTATGTCCTGCCTCTGTATAGTGTTTGGATACCGGGAGATCCAACCATTTTTTTTCGGATGGTATAACGGTGTTGGTTTAACCGTGTCTTAAATTCAAGGGAGGTTTCTCCAACGTACAGGAGATGGCAGGGACATTCAAGAATATATATGACATGGTTAGAGATACAATTTAGATAAAACCTTATGTCATAGGACCGTTTAGAGCATGGATGAACAAATTTTGGTACTTTTTGTATCAAAGGACAATTAATACAATTCAGACATGGGAAGCACCCAGTATTGCGTTTGGTAAGATAGGTCTGTCTGTTTGTTTTAGCGGAACCTATATCAGAGTTCACCAATCGATCTTGTAGATTGGGTGATCTCCGATATGAGAATAAAGGATTGTTCTGAATTTCAGGGATATGTGGTAAACTATTTCTCAACATAGGCTAATGTTTTAAAATAATTTTATTAATAGAATCACTGTTCTCCACAAATGTGGTGACAAATGGAATACGAGCAGGTAACGGATCTCGCGTCTTGATCTTTAATAGTGTGTCCCTATACATTTGTTCCACTTTTGTCCTCTGCTGTTTAAGGGGCAACGCTGGATAACCCCTACGAATAAATTTTTTTCCATGTTCTGAAGAGTATTGTAAATTTTTCTGTCTTCACTAGTGATACGCTTAGCACGAATATACTGACTAGTGGGTAGGCTCTTTACCATAGAGCGTGGGTGATTACTATTGAATTTTAGTAAGTTGTTCCTATCAGTGGTCTTTACAAACAGCTCAGTTGTCAAACTTCCCTCCCGGATATTAATCAATACATATAGAAATTGAATAGATGTATCGGAGCTTACTAGAGTAAATTTAACCGTGGGATCTATGGTATTTAAGAATGTATGGAAAAGTTGAAGTTCAGTAGCATCACCTGTCCAAATGACGAAGACGTCGTCTATGTATCTCCACCACCTCAGGACCTGACTAAAGTGGTGGGAGACATAGACGAACGTCTCCACAAGAAATATCATGTATGTATTTGCGTACGTGGGGGCCACATTTGACCCCATCGCCGTAACTTGAGTTTGTATAAAGAAGTCGTCCCGAAATAAAAAATAATTATCCGTGAGGATAATTCTCAGTAAGTCAAGGAAAAATTGTTGAGCCTCGTTGGTGTATCTAGTTTCTTGAAGGTACATATCTATCTATCTATCTATCTATCTATTTATCTATCTATCTATCTATCATCTATCTATCTATCTATCTATCTATCTATCTATCTATCTATCTATCTATCTATCTATCTATCTATCTATCTATCTATCTATCATCTATCTATCTATCTATCTATCTATCTATCTATCTATCTATCTATCTATCTATCTATCTATCTATCTATCTATCTATCCATCTATCTATCTAAAAAATAGAAAAGCAGCACAATAATAAGTATTGAGGTGTGTGCCAAGCCTCTAGACCTCAGCCTCCAATCCAGAATTTGTATATAGAAAAGAATAGGCAGCACTCCACATGAATTTCAAAAGTGAAAAGATTTTATTCACTCATACGTGAATGAAAGTTTCAGCCATCAACATGGGCCTTTCTCAGGCATGAAATTTGTCTGTCTATCTATCTATCTATCTATCTATCTATCTATCTATCTCTCTATCTCTCTATCTATCTATCTATCTATCTATCTATCTATCTATCTATCTATCTATCTATCTATCTATCTATCTATCTCCTGAAATAATATCTATCTATCTATCTATCTATCTATCTATCTATCTATCTATCTATCTATCTATCTATCTATCTATCTATCAATCATCTATCTTGTATCTGTATATCTTTATATTCTATCTATCTATCTATCTATCTATCTATCTATCTATCTATCTATCTATCTATCTATCTCATATCTATCCATACCTCCCAACTGTTGAATTCGGAAAAGAGGGACATTTTAAGCCACGCCCCTAACCACGCCCAATATCCGGCATAAACACATCAAATCACGGCCACATCCTTCTTCAAATAACGCGCGCGCATTCTCACGGGGATCTCTAGACTGTCTGGATATCACCAATTTTATGGATCCGGTTATATCGTCCTTATGTTACTTTTCCTATTTTGGGTATAACATATGCCCATCACGGCGGCAGCTGCATGACAAACCAAAAGGCTGAGAACAATGAAAGTCAAGAGGGAGACCCTTTGGGGATGACTTTTCAGCTGACAGGTAGCAGAGTTACATGATGGGGATTTTTTTTTCCAGTTGTGTAACTCTGCTACCGGTCAATGGAAAAATCATTCACATGAGCTCCCTTGTAGATCGCTTCACACACAGCCCCCTGTAGATAGCTCCACACACAGCCCCCCTGTAGATAGCTCCACACACAGCCGCCTGTAGATAGCTCCACACACAGCCGCCTGTAGATAGCTCCACACACAGCCCCCCTGTAGATAGCTCCACACACAGCCCCCCTGTAGATAGCTCCACACACAGCCCCCTGTATATAACGCCACACACAGACCCCTGTAGATAGCGCCAGACACAGCCACCTGTAGATAGCTCCACACACAGCCCCCTGTAGATAGCGCCACACACAGCCCCCCTTTTGTACAAAGCACCACACAATCCCCTAACCCTAGTACATAGTGCCACACAACCCCCCTCCCCCCTTGTACATAGTGCCACACAACCCCCCTCCCCCTCTTACATAGTGCCACACAACCCCCCTCCCCCTTAAACATAGTGCCACACAACCCCCTTATACTTTGTGCCACAATGCCGCCAGAGCGGAGAGCGGTAGAGGTAGCCGGCCCTACTGCTACCACTCCCCGCTCTGCTTTGATGTCACTCACCGTCAGAAGAAGGCACGAGTCTTGCAGCGGCGTTCTCACTGGTGTCGATGCCGGCCCGGGAGTGGACCAGTCCAGTCACCTGACCTGTCACCTGACCGGTGAGGTCAGATGACAGGTCAGGTGACTGGACTGGTCCACTCCCGGGCAGGCATCGATCCCAGTCAAACACCGCCGCAAGACTCCTGCCTTCTTCTGATCATTGCTGCAGACGTCCGGCATGCAGTCCGCCTGTCAGCAGCGATTAGCTGTTTTGATACAGCTGCCGCGCCCAGCGGGACATTTTCCAGACCGCCCGGGACAGCGGTCAGAAACCGGGACTGTCCCGCCGGATCCGGGACGGTTGGGAGGTATGATCTATCTATCTATCTATCTATCTATCTATCTATCTATCTATCTATCTATCTATCTATCTATCTATCTATCTATCTATCTATCTATCTAAAAAAGTCCTAATACAATGTCAGCCGCACAGCCTTGTAAATCGTAGGTGGGTGCCGACCTGCCCAGGTCAGGGCTAACAGACCTGCTGTAGTAGAATCCAAAAATCAGGCAGCACTCCAAGGTATAAGCAAGGTAGAAAAAGGTGCTTTATTGGTCCATATACACATATGGACCAATAAAGCACCTTTTTCTACCTTGCTTATACCGTGGAGTGCTGCCTGATTTTTGGATTCTATCTATCTATCTATCTATCTATCTATCTATCTATCTATCTATCATCTATCTATCTATCTATCTATCTATCTATCTATCTATCATCTATCTATCTATCTATCTATCTATCTATCTATCTATCTATCTATCTATCTATCTATCTATCTATCTATCTATCTATCTATCTATCTATCTATCTATCTAATATCTATCTATTTATCTCATATCTATCTATTTATCTATCTATCTCCTTGGCTTAGACAATGTTGATATTATTTGGAATTCTAGCATAATCATAATGTAAAATCTGTATTTTTTCTGAAATAATGCGTAAAAATAAATGAAAAATGCTAAAACAATAAATAAAAAAACCTCAGTGTTTCCAGTAACACATTTAATAGTCACATCAACTTTTTTTTACCAGTGCTAAATCAAATGGAATGAAAATGATCAGCCCTCTTTAGCTTCCCTGGACCATTGTCCAGATCTGAACTAGTTGTTTATAATAGTCTCTGATTTCAAGGCCACCGTTCCGGCCCAAAGACCGATCATGTCACCGGAGCAGCGCCTGTCAGTCGCGGTTCTGTCCTGCGCAGCAGATCCTCACAAAGTGAAGGTGCTCAGTGGAAACCAGTCTAAAGCATTTAATCTATTATTAATCACTTAGCAGAGGAATGATAGGACTCGAGGGAGCCTGAGATATAAATATTTATGACCTTGTTAGCAAATGCTTTTTAAAGAGACAGCGGGAAGATGCTTAGTGTTTAGATTACATGTCACTGTGCATAGACTTCATGTCATGTCACGGATCAGGGATATTGTAAAGTGCTGCCGTTCATCATAGATGTCAGGATCTCTAGCGTCTGCCCATCTGGAGGAAAAAGTCAACTGAGATGTCGAGGGTAATGGAGATACAGACAGATTTTATTATCACGACCGCTTCTGTCAGGCCCTGCGATAAAATGACATAATTGTACTGTATGCAATGTAAAATAACTGGACTATACCTATAGGGGGCGCAGTGGTAGCAGATGCCCCTGGCCTTGGAGCCTAAGGGGCCCAAAAGACCTAGTGACCCACATGAGGGGACCAATTCTGTTCACCCCTTAAGGATGCAATATATTTTGTGCCTTAATGGCGCAACAATGTTTTTCAATTTTTTTTTACTTGGCATTCCAAAAGTCGTACCATTTTTATTTTTCTATCGACAAAGCCGCATGAGGACGAGTTGTATATTTAAATGGCAACATTTCGGGGTGCATATAACACATTGTATAATTTTTAGACATTTCTTTAACCCCTTACAGGTCAAGCCATTTTTTCTTTCTCGTTTTACACTCCCCGCCTTCTATGAGCCATAACTTTTTATTTTTCCATCAATGGAGTGGTGTGAAGGCTTGTTTTTTTTTGTAGGAGGAGTTGTAGTTTCTATTGTCACAATTTAAAGTAACATACAATGTACTGGGAAACTGAAAAAAAATTCTATGTGGGGTGGAATTGGAAAAAAATGTGAATCCTCCATGTTCTTTTGGGTTTAATTTTTACGTCTTTCACCATCTGGTAAAAATGACAAATTTACTTTATTCTGCTAGTCAATACAATTACAGCGATACAAGACTTATATATTTTTTTTGAATGTTTTACTCCTTTTACAAAGAAAAATCTATTTGTAAAAAAAAAAAAATTCCCATATTCGGAAACCCATAGTGTAATGCTGGGGATAGGGACAAAGACAAGTGAGCCCTAATCTACCCGCCACTCAGTCCCTGCCTACTTGCAACGACCCGCCCTAGGCGACGGGGTACAACTGGGCGACGGTCCCTACACTCAATAGGTGCACGACAGACAAACAGACAAGGATACAAAGAAGCAAGGGGAATGGGGAAGTTGCCCACGGAACACCGTGAGCAACAAGCGAGGTGAACGAGCCGAGTCAAACCAGGAGATGAGCGAGGTACAAATACGCAGAGCAGAAGAGTGGTCAGAAAAGCCAAGGTCAGTCACAAGCAGAGGATAAGTAGTTCAAGAAGCTGAAGCAGGGCCAGGAAACCAACAGAGAAGAATCACAAGCAAGGAGGAACAGGAAAGGCAGGTATAAATAGACAGAGGGCGGGAGCTAGCTGAGTCTGGCCAGGCTGCGATAGGCTCTCCCACTCCTAAGCCTGCCATCCTGAGTGGTGGAAGATGGAGTCAGTCTCACAGACATAGAAGCAGGTGCAGACTGATTACCTATGGGTGTTGACACAGAAGCTGTGCCTGGCAGATCCTTTAGGGTATGTTCACACGTAGTCAACAAAAACGTCTGAAAATCCAGAGCTGTTTTCAAGGGAAAACAGACCCTGCTTTTCAGACGTTTTTTTACCAACTCGCATTTTTCGCGGCGTTTTCACGCCGTTTTCGCGGCGTTTTTTACGTCCGTTTTTGGAGCTGTTTTCATTGGAGTCTATGAGAAAACAGCTCCAAAAACGTCCAAAAAAGTGTCCTGCACTTCTTTTGCCGAGGCTGTATTTTTACGCGTCGTCGTTTGACAGCTGTCAAACGACGATGCGTAAATAACAGGTCGTCTGCACAGTACGTCGGCAAACCCATTCAAATGAATGGGCAGATGTTTGCCGACGTATTGGAGCAGTATTTTCAGACGTAAAACTAGGCAAAATACGCCTCGTATACGTCTGAAATTTGGCCGTGTGAACATACCCTTACACATAGCTTTTTTATTTTTTCGTCGATTGAGCAGTTTGATGGCTTATTTTCTGCGGCACGAGCTGTCGTTTTTATCAGTACCATTTTTTAGTACATACGACTTTTTGATCACTTTTTGTAAAAAAAATTCACATTAAAGTTCACCAAAAAACAGCGATTCTGGCATTTTATATTTTATACTTTTTACAGCATTCACTGTGCGCATTAAGTAATGCTATATGTTAATAGTTCAGACTTTTACGGATGCAGTGATACCAATTTTGTTTATTTTTTAAATTCTTTTACAGTACTTCAGAGAAAAAATGGGAAAACATTTTTCTTTTTAACTTTTTTATTGTTTTTTCACTGCCAAAATCTTTATTGAACGTTTCTTTACACAATCTATTTGTCCCCCTAGGGACTATACAATACTAATGTATTGCAGTATATTGTAATTTTTACCGTCTTCAGAGTCAGAGTAAAGGCAGTCCTGGGGGTCTTCATTAGGACCATGGGCTACGATGACAACCATCGGCACCCCACGATGGCGTTGTGAAGGCACGATAGGCTGTCAGAGGGGGCCGCCCCTCTCTCTAACTCCTCAGATGCTGCGGTTGCGATTGACCGCAGCATTTGAGGGGTTAAACAGCCAGGAACAGCGCGATCGCTGTTTCTGGCTGTTAGTGCGCTCTATACCTCTCCCTCTGCACCACGACGTGCACTTACTTCAAAGTGCGTTAAGGGGGGAATGAAAAATACAGAATACAGCAATTCCACAATTGTTTTTTGGGCTTTGTTATTAACAAGTTCAACATGATGTATAAATCCGCATTATAACTTTATTTCCTAGGTCGATACGATTACGCCGATACCAACTGTATGTACTTTTTTTATGTTTTACTACTATTGCACAATAAAACACTTTCTTTTAGGAAAAAAACGTTTTTTGTCTCGCAGCATTCCAAGAGCCATAACATTTTTACAATAATGTAGTTTAATTTGGGCTTGTTTGTTGCGGGACAAGTTGTCTTTGGCACCATTTTGGGATACATACAACTTTTTGATCACTTTTTATTCTGTGCTTTTAGCTGCGTGTTATATCAAGTCCAGATTCAGCGCAGCGTCTACCAGGAGATTTTCAAGCACTTCATGCTTCCCTTTGCTGTCAAGCTTTATGGAGATGCCGATTACATTTTCCAGCAGGACTTGGCACCTGCCCACACTGCCAAAAGTACCAATACCTGGTTTAATAACCACAGTATCACTGTGCTTTATTGGCCAGCAAACTCGCCTGACCTAAACCCCATAGAAAATCTATAGGGTATTGTCAAGAGGAAGATGAGAGACACCAGACCCAACAATACAGACAAGCTGAAGGCCGCTACCAAAGCAACCTGGGCTCCCAGAACACCTCAGCCGTGCCACAGGCTGATCGCCTCCAGGCCACGCCGCATTGATAACACCTCAGCAGTGCCATAGGCTGATCGCCTCCATGCCACGCCGCATTGATAACACCTCAGCAGTGCCACAGGCTGATCGCCTCCATGCCACGCCGCATTGATAACACCTGAGCAGTGCCACAGGCTGATCGCCTCCATGCCACGCCGCATTGATAACACCTCAGCAGTGCCACAGGCTGATCGCCTCCATGCCACGCCGCATCAATAACACCTCAGCAGTGCCACAGGCTGATCGCCTCCATGCCACGCCGCATTGATAACACCTCAGCAGTGCCACAGGCTGATCGCCACACCGCATTCATAACACCTAAGCAGTGCCACACCGCTGCAGAAGTTCATGCAAAAGTAGCCCCGACCAAGTATTGAGGGCAGATACTGTACATACTTTCAGTAGGCCAACATTTCAGTATTAAAAATAATTTTTTAAATTGGGCTTATATAATATTCTAATTTTCTGAGACACAAAATTTTGGGTTTTCAGTAACTGTTACCATAATCATCAACATTAAAAGAAAAAAAATGCTGGAAATAGATCACTGTGTGTAATGAATCTATATAATATATGAGTTTCACTTTTTGAATTGAATTACTGAAATAAACAAACTTTTTGATGATATTCGAATTAATTGAGAAGGACTAGTATAAAGCATTTTGTAAGGGGAAATATTTTTGGGGGGTTTTGAGGAGGATGGGTGGGATTTTTTTTATTTTTCTATAAACTTTATTTTTATTAACCTCTTTTTTAGTCCCACTATCAGAGTTAAATATTCTAACTTCTGATCACTTCAATAAAATATGTATTACTTTAAAGAGAACCTTTCACCTGCCCATACATGTACAGCTGAGTGTAGCATGTAATGGGGAGGGCTGCACAAACCCTGGGGCATTTTACATTTTTTTCCCTACCCTCCTCCATTATTTAGATATCAGTGCCGTTATATTTGGCACCCCATATTTAAATAACCCCCTGAACTGTCAATGGGGCGTGTAATGGCATGGGGGCGTGTTACTATGGCTGTGACACTGTCCAATCAGATATGCACAGTGCCACAGCAAGAGCTGGAGGGAGGAGAGTGTGTGGGTGTCACAGCGATGTTACATGCCCCCATGCCATTACACGCCCCATTGACAGTTCATGGGGTTATTTAAATATCGGGCACCAAATATAACGGCACTGATGTCTAAATAACGGAGGAGGGTAGAATTATTTTTAAAGTGCCCCAAGGTTTGTGCAGCCCTACCCATTACATGCTGCACACAGCTGCACATGTATGGGCAGGTGAATGATTCTCTTTAACTGCGATTTTATTAGAATAAAGTTATTGTCCGTTACAATTAGTTAGAAAAGTAAAGAAAAATAAGTCATCATTTTGAGATTCATTATTATAGGAAAAAATATCATAATTATTAAAAAATAAAAACGTGAGAAATAATTACAGAGAAAGTCATGATAGATTTTCTCATAATAGTTTATGAGAAAAAGTCGTGAGTCTAGACCCTTATAATTTTTTTGGGTTCCTACCACTCTGACATAGCTTTACAGGCAACTAAAGGCACAATTTCAATTATACATGGTGTAAAAAAGTTAAACTTAATTTATATTTTATTGGAAATTTAAAGAAAACCTTTAAGAGTGGCTTGTGCTGTGTGATCTCTCTCGCGACATCACACAGTCTTGTTATTCTGCAGAGAGAGCGTACGCGCGCGCAATCACGAATGCGTGCATGCCCATTCGCGCGCACATCTTTGACATCTCTACTGCCAATGATACTGGATGTGAATAGATCTTCTTCTCCTCGTTTTCTTTTCTGTGGTGACGATGCCTGGATGTGAGTAGATCTTGTCCTCGTGTTCTGTTCCGTGTCGGCGGGAGTATCGTCGGAAACAGCAACGTCGGAGATGTGCGTGCGAATGGACGTTCGCGCATGCGTGAGCGCGCGCGCATGCTCTCTGCAGAACGACAAGACTGTGTGATCTCGCGAGAGAGATCACCCAACACAAGCCACTCTCACACTGTCCATAGCTGATTGGACAGTCAGAGCGATAAGTAACACGCCCCCATGCCATTTAGAATTAAAGAAACGCCCCATTGACAGTCCAGGGGGTTATTTACATATCGGGCACCAAATATAACGGCACTGATATCTAAATAACGGAGGAGGCTAGAATTTTTTTTCAAGTTTGACAAAGTCTGTGCAGCAGCGCCTATTACATGGTGCACTCAGCTGCACATGAATGGGCTAGTGAAGGGTTCTCTTTAACAAATACAATAAATAAGTATAAATATACAAATATTTTAGATATATCAAATGACATAGTGTGTGGTGGCATCTTCTGTAAAAATGTATTCAAGTTGAAGACCCACTTGGGTTAGGAGATGTTTGCAGTCAAAGCATCGTGAATTTCAGGATAATGGGAAAAAAAAGTAACTCTCCTAAAAAAAAAAAGTTACAATGAAAAACAAGAATATTTTAGACATAACAAATGGGTTACCCATGATATTGTGTATGGTGACAACCCTGTAAAAATGTATGCAAAAGATGAAAGACTCATTAAGGCTAAGAGATATTTGCAGCCAAGTATCATGATCCCAAATTTCAGGACCATCGGGCCATGAAGCTCACTTTTTATCTGGCTTGTGTGCAGGTATGAAATCCTACCAGATGGAATTACCCTTTAAGGCTGGATTCACACGAGCGTGGCGTTTTTGCGCACGCGAAAACGTGGCATTTTGCGTGCGCAAAAACCACTTACCAGCTCCGTGTGGCAGCAGCATATGATGCGCGGCTGCGTGATTTTCGCGCAGCCGCCATCATTATGACACTCCATTTGGATGTTTGTAAACAGAAAAGCACGTGGTGCTTTTCTGTTTACATTCATCCTTTTGACAGCTGTTGCGCGAATCACGCGCGTCCCACGGAAGTGCTTCCGTGCGGCATGCGTTGTTTTCACGCACCCATTGTCTTCAATGGGTGCGTGATTCGCGCAAAACGCAGAAAGAACGGACATGTTGTGACTTTTTTTCAGCGGACTCACGCTGAGTAAAAATCACGCACATGTCCGCACGGCCCCATAGACACATATAGGTCCGTGCGACGCGTGTGAAAATAACGCGCGTTGCACGGACGTAATTCCCGTTCGTCTGAATAAAGCCTTACAAGAACACGTTTGCTGCAGTGAAATGAAGTTGTAAAAACTACAGGAAAAATAGGTTCATTTGCTTAATTTGTCCAGGCAAATATCCAGCAGAAACTAACTGCAGGCACCGCAGATAAGAATGGAGTCATTTTGTAATTGTTAATTGATAATATAAATTAAAACAATGATATTTGCCTGAGGATGTCGAAATTAGCCGGGCAAAGAGAGCAAGAAGAGGGAGAGAAAAAGGGGAAGATTGCAGTGAGAAAATGACTAATTCCCTGATGCCGGTAATGGGGAGGAAAAGAAAAGCTTTGTTCGCTTCTACAGAACGGCTATAGCGGATGTGGCTCGGCCCTGTAGAGTTCATGGAAACATAAAAAGAAAGGCAGCTTTGAACATGACAATGTGGTGCGCTGGTTTAGCTGATAGTCCAAGTATATATTTGTATATATTTTATTATCCCTATCTATATTTACACATAAAGCTCCAGATCTACTTCCCATGGAGATGAAAAACTGCTTAAAAAAATACAGACAGAAATGTTATCTGATAAGCAGTACAAAGACAATGTAGTCAATTCTATCATTCATTGAGGCATTTAAGAAAAATCTGTTTGTAAAAACCCCCCTAGATTGCAAGGCAACATTCTTTTGTTTCCCGTCCTCCTTTGTACAAATCTCAGATCAGATCTGTCTTTGGCTGTAAGGCAACTGGCTGCAGCAGGAGCTCTCCCCGTTGTTCTGTCTATATGAGACCAGATATGCAAAACCCCACCACCTGTGCAAACCTATCCTATGTCTGTTTTAGTGAATATTTTTATTCTCCATAAACTAACAATTCTGGAGTATCTTTTCTTTGAGTTCCATGTTGTGTCATTCCTCTTGGAAATATATCAATAAAGTGACAACTGGGTATTACCATTCCCCTTGTCAAGTGGATGTGTCTTCAATCAGTTCTGACAGTATCCGACACCCAAATGGCAAGGGGAATGGTAGTGCCCAGTTGTCAATTTATTGAAACATTTCCAGGAAGAATAACAGAGGAATTTCAAAACGCAAAAGTTCTAAGAAAAGAGACTTCAGAAATCTTAGCGGACAGGTCCTCCTTAGGATAGGAAGATTTTTAATCGAATGTTACAATCTGTTCCAGGGCTCGTCGATGTGTATTTAATTGCTTACTTAAACATTTAGTTATCAGTGTTTTTTATTCGGCTTTGCTAATTTTTAGCTCTGCAGGAAAGGCGTTTCCCTTTATTTTTAGTGCGCATTGATCTACATATGTGTAGTGATGTGAACTGAGTCCTGAATAAGACAGAAGGGCCGAGGAAGGAGAATAATATTTGATATGTAGTGGGCACACATCTTTCAGTCGTGATTTGCATTCGATTACTCTGTAAGTAGCAGCGCAGGGCACAAGGGCAAAGTAGCTTAGAACAAAGATGATCAAAGTATCTGTGAAGTGTACACCGGTATGAATAACATGCAGAATTCTGTCATTGTCTTAATGACACCCTCCCTCAATGTCACTGTGGAGAGGGATTACTTGTGCCGCACAACGATTGTTTTTTGGAGGGTTGAAAGAGGGCTGGAATGAGTCTTTGTGACCTGCAGAGAGGCGCTTGAACATTACATCAAAAGGCATCAAACGGCAAAAGAAAAAAAATGAGGCCTCAAACTGTCTTTGTAAAATTACCATCCTTCCAATCTTTCAGCAAGGCTTTGATACCCTTCCAAGTTGTAAGTAGATCGCATTCCTCCTCCTATGACGGGTAGAGGAATGCAACCATATCATTAGATTGCACTTAGCTTTACATAGGCGACGTGCTGACTATATGCCTAGAGGTACATTGCGGGCAGTTCCGATGCTGATACATTCATATCAATAAGAAGAATGTTAAATAGCATGTAATGCAATGTTTGACATCAATATGTATCAAAAGTCTATGTGCAAGGGTAGAAGAGCTGATACACTCATCATAACACTCTGTGATAGCTATGGTTTTACATAGGGCTGCAGGTTATTCTGCTGCTCTTAACTCTTAAGAGTTACCATGATGTACAATGATTGCATGAGTGAGACTCTAGTCTTATTACGAAGAAATTCATTTGCTTTGTCTGCATCGTTCTTTTTACTGCTTCTCACAGTAGACTCAAGTTGACTGATAGCCTGGCAGTCCTGCTGGGCATAAACAGTGGTCTAGCTATAGGGGGTGCAGAGGTAGCTGTCCAGTTGCCTGTCAGAGACACAGAGGAGCAGTGATCACCGAAGCCGTCGGTCCCGCTGAACTGACGGTTCAGCTTTGACCGTAAGATATTAATCCTATTCAGGATACATCTCAAAAAGTTAAAAAAAAAAATCCCTTCAAACATTTACATAACCTTTAAGATTCTTCTTTCTAAAGGACCATGATGATCGAAAAAAAATTTCTATATAATTCTTTGGATTAGTCATAGACTATAATGAGTGCGAATTGGAGAATGGACCAGATCATTGATGACCTCTCTGGAGTGTAAATATCCGGAAAGTTTAACATTCCAAGAGTCAGACATTTCTGGCTGATATAATTTCATTTTATATGATTTATACATTTCATTCTAGAAAAGACTGCTGGAATGGTGGACCTGTGATATTGCCCTCAATGTTCTCTGCACCCTTTGTCTTTCCTGCAAAACTTCTGGTCCCTTTACTTTCCAGAAAAGTCATATATTCATATATATTTACATGTCAGAAAACTGAAGGAGTAGCTTGGCCTGGTGTTCCTTGGGCACATAAACACAGATGGTTCTGAGGGTCCACCTTCCATCTATACAGAGCATGTGTACCTCCACTTTCAATTTTTTGTAAACTTTCACACACAGGACATATAATCAATAAGGTTTTGTAGGGTATTTGTGAATCCTCAACCCATAAGAAATAGACCCTAGTGGCAATCAATTGGCTCCAATGTCAGCTCCAAATGGGGTTGTCTTCTGCTGGACCCTTGGGGCCCATTATTGTGTCAGAGCCTGGGTCCACTGGAGGAACTTCTGGTACTTTGGTGGGTCGGTCCGACTCTAAGAACGAGAATGAAAAGCCATAAAAAGAACATTATCAAAGTGTCATATAGTTTACTATATATAAGTCTTCATGGGCCGCTATAGCCATTGTATACCACCATAGGTGCATTTTTAAAATTGAACTGATTGAAGCAAAAAAAAAAAAGCACTACGCAATTCCACTCCGGGTCATTTTGCGTGGCAGCAAACGGAAGAACTTGGCAAGAACACTCGGATACGCATGGCAAAACGCATACTCCACTTTATATCAAATTATTAAAAAGTAAAAATAAAAACATTTTTACTCAATAGTATCCTGTCCGTTCTCAATGAAAGTGAGCAATTCAACAGACCCTCAATATCATTTTAGATTGAAAGAAAAAAATTAATCAATCAACAAAAATGTTTGCTGTAGGAAACCTTCATTAATATTAACAATATGTACATAAATTATATATATATGAAAAAAAATACAATTTATATGTGGTACAGTTTGTATTCATCTGTTGTGTGCAGTCAGAACTGTCATTGTAATATTGAAGACAAATGAGAGCCATTAAGCTCCGGTCAATAGGGACAAAAACATTATTTTTGAAGTACTGGTTTATGAGTCATTTATATATATTTTAAACCCATCTCAGTAGTCACATTGATAGATGGTTACACAATGAAAGCTAAAATAGGGATTAATTGAATTTTAGATCTGGTAGAATTTGTTTTTTGTTTTTTAGCTATACCGGCGAATACTTTCTATTTCTAAAATTTTAAAAAGAAAAATACCTTTGTGTCAGTGAATCATCAAAACATAATAAAAAAACGACTTGGTAAAAAATAATAATAATATAAATGGACAATAAATCTAGAAAAAAAATCAAGCACAAAGCAAATACCTTAGTGTCAGTATGTAAGTTCTTGACAGTGTGCTGAGGATATAGAAATCAGGAGTCTAGACTATCTCCACACTAGATTTTGGCTGATACTCTGAAGAGGCAGGATTCAGTTGAAGAGGCAGAGCTAAGTTTGCCAGTCATTCATTGCAGAAAACGCAACGGGGAAAATGTTCTGTTTTTAGACAACTTGGATGATTTCCTGCAAACTTTTTGTGTTTTTTTTTTTAGGGCTTGAAAACTTTCTGTGGAACAATCGATCTGCAGTGATGGATTTTTATTTTTCTTTCATTCTCAGTTGTAGTTGTTACCCTACACACAAGATAGGTCCACCTTCATAATCAGTAATTTATTTTTTTATTTTTTTGCTCCTAAGCATCTGAAAAGAAGAATTAAACTGCAAATAGTCTTCATGATAAATTCCCTATCGTTTTGTGCATACAGCTTTTGATGCAGATCTCTATGTCTCCATGGTAACAGACTACAAACAAACCATGTGTAGTCTGATCCTGTAGTTATACTCTCTGCCATCTGTCCTTTACTTCCTGCTAACTTTCATTTGACAGATGGAAGAGAGTATGACTGCTGGATCAGACTACACAGTGTTTATTTGTAGTCTGTTACCATGGAGATGCATAGATCTGCATAATAGCCGTATACATAGAAAAATAAAAAACTTAAAACTGGTTGCTAAGGAAGCAGAGATAGAAGTTTTATTTTTTTTAAATGTATTACCCCTCATATTGTTAAATGGGACAAAATATGATAAAGGAAAATATCATAATGGTGCCACTCTTGTCTATCTGGTATTGCAGTTCATCACTATTCAAGTGAGTGGGTCTGAGCGGCAATACTTGACTCAGCCCATGGACAAGAGTGGCGCTGTTTCTGGAAAAAACGCAGACCTTTTTTTCTTATCCTGGACAACCCATTTAAATGACTTTCAGCATTTGAATGGATGGGCTTTGCTGTAGAATTTAGGAATACAGTGCTGTGACGCATCTGTCACACGAGGAATACCAATGGCACCCGGCGGAACCCATTGATTTTAATGGTTTCCATTGGTGTTCCGTCATGGTGTTCGTCACCATACCATTTCCACTTTTTTTTTTAATGGAATCTGCGACAGAACTCAGATGTGAACTAGGCCTTAGTAGTAGTATAAGCATCGCATATCATAAAAATGACCATTATATACATAGTGTAACTAGTTGTAACATAATACATACATACTGTACATTATATAACAGGCTTATGTGCATCTTACTGACCTCTAGTCTCTTCTCGCAGTTTGTTCACAGTTCGCTAAGGGAGTGTACGCCATATTTGGATTCTATGATCGAAAGACGGTCAACATGCTGACATCATTCTGCGGTGCTCTCCACGTTTGCTTTATCACCCCCAGCTTTCCCGTAGCTACATCCAATCAGTTTGTTCTACAGCTCAGACCGGAACTTCAGGACGCTCTTATTAGTGTTATAGAATTTTACAAGTGGAAAAAGTTTGTGTACATCTATGATGCAGACCGAGGTAAGATTGATCTTTATGAACAATATCGGCCTTGTTGTTGAAATTTAAGAAGTCCGAAATAAGATTTTAATCCTCAGAGGAGAAAACGATTTGACAGTTTTGAGATTTTTAGTAAATCAGATTGATTCATATTTTGAGAAATCAATGAATGAGGGACAATTAAAGGTGATACATGAGATTAGAAAAGAATGTCTGCTTTCTTCCAAAAAGAGCACCACTGTTGTCTATAGGTTGTGTCTGGTATTGCAGCTCAACCCTATTTAAATGAATGGTGCAGAGGTGCAATACCAGACATAGCCAACGAACAAGAGTGGTGCTGTTTATGGAAAAAAGCATTCATGTTTTTCTAATCTCATACAACCCCTTTATAGAGCCTCTCCTCTATAATATTTTTTTTTTTTAATAACAATGTATGAGGCATTAGTATAGTAAAATTCCTTTAATCTGGGATTAGTAGACTTTTCCAGTTTCTAATATATTTTGTATTACTAGACATTACGAGATCAGTATAGAAAATGAACATTCATAGATAGAAAATCTCCAGAAACACATCTAATAGCAAAAGAACTTCCGAAATCATGTACCGCCCTTCCTCCTCCATCTACAGACTATATGCTGCATTTTTCTGCTTGCTGTGGTTACCTAATAATTCCAGGCTACAGAGTACCATAAAATTACATATAATCTATGTTTTTAAACATCTGCATGTTATTCATATGTTCTACCCAAGTTGACATGGGTTTCCACCGGTTATACCAGTTTCCTCCCATGAACCAAAAACGGTACATAGCTTCCTATAGAGTTTGTCCAATAGTGTACACATACATACTGGCTTTGAAGAGGGAGATTAACCCATTAATGCATTGTCACATACATGTACATGACAGAAGTTAAAGGGCTATATGGAGTGGGTTGACGGGCTGAGCGCGCTCCGTACTCAGCGCTGTCAGCTGTGTAATACAGCTGACACCTCAATGAAACGGGCAGAAGCAAAGATCACTCTGATTCTACCCGTTTAACCCCTTAGATGACGCGGTCAAAAAAGGTCTGCCATGTTTGTACTCCTGTACTACTATGTTTGTACTCCTATTAAGCCCTGCCTCTGGCAGGGCTTAATGGGAGCCTGTCAAACTGACGATAAACTGCAATACCTTATTATTGCAGTATATAGTGCTAGCGATCCAGTGATTGATCACTGGTTATTGTCATCTAGGATTTTTTTTAAAAAAAGGCTACAGTTTTTTTTAATCTCTAAGTTAAAAAAAAAAACCTTTTCCCATTTTTTCTCTAAAGTAATATTTGAAAAAAAATTAAATTAACATAACTGGTATCACTGTATCCATAAAACTCCAAACTATTACAATATAACATTATTTAACCCACACGTGATCACTGTATTTAAAACGCCAGGATTCCTGTTTTTTTCATCATTTTAGCTCCCCAAAAATATGGGATACAAAGTGATCAAAAAGTCACATGTACCCCAAAATGGTGGCAATAAAAACTAAAGCTGGACCGCAAAAAAATAAGCCCTTAACCCGATAGTGACCGGCCCATCGTGTTTCTACGTCGGTCACTAACGGGCCTTATTCCGATGCCATAGACTTTTTACGTCGCGGCATCGGAATAAGTTTACAGAGCAGGGAGCTGTCAAATCTCCCTGCTCTCAGCTGCCAGAGGCAGCTGAGGGCTGGCAGCGTCCCTGCTCTGCCGGGTGAGATCGATATTAGTATCGATCTCACACGTTTAACCCCTCAGATGCGGTGCTCAATAGCGAGCACCGCATCTGAGTGGTTTTGGAGAGAGGGAGGGAGCTCCCTCTCTCCCCCACCGACACCCGGCGATACGATCGCCGAGTGTCTGTGTCTCTAATGGCAGCCGGGGGTCTAATAAAGGCCCCCAGGCTGCCTGGAGTGAATGCCTGCTAGATCATGCCGCAGGCATGACCTAGCAGATGCCTGTCCGTGTTAAACGGACAGGCAGTAATACACTGCAATACAAAAGTATTGCAGTGTATTATAAATGCGATCGCAGAATCGCATATTATAGTCCCCTAATGGGACTAGTAAAAAAGTGAAAAAAAAGTTTAATAAAGTTAATTTTAAAAAAAATGTGAAAAAAAATGAAAAACCCAGCTTTTCCCCTTACAAAATGCTTTACTATTAAAAAAACAAAATAAAGTTAAAAAGTTACACATATTTGGTATCGCCGCGTCCGTAACGACTATAAATCTATTACATTATTTAACCCGCACGGTGAACGCAGTAAAAAAATGAATAAAAAACTATGGAAAAATTGCTGTTTTCTGTGAATCCTGACTTTAAAAAAATGTAATAAAAAGTGATCAAAAAGTCACATCTACTCCAAAATGGTACCAATAAAAACTGCAAGACGTCCCGCAAAAAAAAAAGCCCTCATACAACCGCATCGGCGAAAAAATAAAAACGTTACGGCTCTTCAAATATGGAAGAACAAAAACAAATAATTTTGAAAAAAAAGCGTTTTTACTGTGTAAAAGTAGTAAAACATACAAAAACTATACAAATTTGGTATCGTTGCAATCGTAACAACCCGCTGAATAAAGTTATTGTGTAATTTATACCACACGGTAAACGGCGTAGATTTAGGATGCAAAAAAGAGTGGCGAAATTTCAGATTTTTTTCTATTCCCCCCCAAAAAAAAGTTAATAAAAGTTAATCAATAAATAATATGTACCTAAAAATGGTGCTATTAAAAAATACAACTTGTCCCGCAAAAAACAAGACCTTATACAGCTATGTCGACGCAAAAATAAAAAGGTTATAGCTCTTGGAATGCGACGATTGAAAAACATAAAAAATAGCTTGGTCATTAAGGTCCAAAATAGGCTGGTCATTAAGGGGTTAAACGGCTCAATCGACGGGAGAAAAAAAGTTATGGCTCTCAGAATTTTTTCTTTGTAAAACTGGTAAAACACAAAAAATGATATCAATTTGGTATCACTGTAATCGTATCAACCCATAAAATAAAGTTATTAACATGTAGTTTTTATCGCATGATGAACGCTGTGAAAACCAAACCCAAATACAATGGAGGAATTGCTGTTTTTTTACCATTTCACCCCACAAATAATTTTTTTTCTGTTTCCCACTACATTATAAGGTAAATTAAATGGTGTTATGAAAAACCACATCTCGCCTCAAAAAAAATAAGCCCTCATATCGGCTACATCGACGGAAAAATAAAAAACTTATGGCTTTTGGAATGACGGAAGGAAAAAACAAAAATGAAAAACAGAAAATTGGCCCACTCATTATTTAAAGTCCACCATAGGGTTAATGGAGCATTACATGATGCCTATTTAAATCGATGGGCTGTCCATGTAATGCATGGACATATCGAATACTCCAGAGTGAGAGACGTTCTCTGCTAATGGATGAGGGTCCTAAACTGGGAACCCCCTCCATATATTAACCCTTTGACGCATTATCACGTACATGAACGTGATAAGTGTCATAGGGAAGTATGGAGGCCGCTCACGGGCTGAGTGCCCTCAATACCCTGCGGGTGTCAGTTGTGTTTTACAGCTGACAACCCAGACTAACGGCCGGGAAAAGTGATCCTGCTGTTCCTGGCCGTTTAACCCCTCAAATGCTGCGGTCAATCGTGACCGCAGCATCTCAAGCGTTGATAAGAGGGGGGCAGCCCCCTCAGACAGCTCATCGGCTCACTCACACCGCGATCAGGGGGTGCCAATGGTTGTCATGGCAGCCCGGGAGCCTAATGATGGCCCCCAGGTCTGCCTTTTGTCTTCCTCTGTGAAGCCTGTGAAAATGACAATATACTGCAATACATTAGTATTGCAGTATATTGTACCAGCGATATAACAATCACTGGTTCAAGTCCCCTAGGGGGACTAATAAATGGTGTAAAAAAAAATTCAATAAAGTTGTTATTAGTAGTGAAAAAAAAAAATATGTTAAAAGTTAAAAAAAAATACCCTTTTCCATTTTTCCTCTAAAGTATTGTAAAAAATAAACAGAATTGGTATCGCTGCATCCGTAAAAGTCTGAACTATTACAATATACCATTATTTAACTCGCACAGTGAACACGGTAAAAAACTAAAAAATTTAAACCAAATTTTAACGCCAAAATTGCTGTTTTGTGGTTACCTTAGCTCACAATTTTTTTTTTATAAAAAGTGATCAAAAAGCTGTACGTACCAAAAAAATGGTACCACTAAAAACTACAGCTCGTCCCGCAAAAAATACACCCTCACACCACTAAATCCACGGAAAAATAAAAAAAGTTATGGTTCTTGGAACGCGGGGAGTGAAAAACTAAAACAAAAACATTAACAATAGCTCGGTCCCTAAGGGGTTAACTCAGAATACCCTAAAAGGTGTATTTGAAAATTGGTTTTCTTCTAAAACATGCATAGGGGATTAAATTAACCTAGTCAGTCCTCCTGATCATTGTCATTCCCAACTTTTCTGTTTTTAGGTTTATCTGTCCTCCAAAAAGTACTGGATACAGCAGCAGAGAAAAACTGGCAAGTGACAGCAGTGAACATACTCACCACCACAGAGGAAGGCTACCGCTTGCTGTTTCAGGATCTAGACAAAAGCAAAGACCGTCAGGTTGTAATAGATTGCGAGTCGGAACGACTGAATGCAATACTCACCCAGGTAGTGTTAACATTATCCGCAAAGGCATCTGTATACCTCTAATTTCCGCCATTTATATGACACTGGCCACCTACTTTGTTTCCATTGTCCATTGAATACATATCCAAAGAGAACCTGTCTGCTCTTCTGACATGTTTGTTTATTTGAATTTACATTGTGCCATTACTCTGTAGTTCCTCCTGGTTGTCTGTGTATAAATTGACAATTATGAAATTAGGAATTACCACATGTCCCTGCAGAGTGTGTAGGGGCTTCTCCCACAGTACAATGCACCATAGGAGCACTATAGGATCTTCGTTAAAGAGGTTTATTTGTTTTTTAAACCTATAAAACTCCATATTAGCAATAGCGAAAGACATCTGAGTGGCCCCCAACCCAGTGCCCCCACACAGGGACCCCTTGGTATGCTCCACATAGTATAATGCCCCTATCGCTGCCCCCACACAGGATAATGCCCCTATGGTTGCCCAGACAGAATAATGCTCCCATAGCTGCCCCCACATAGTATAATGACCCCTTAGTGACCCCCACACAATATAATGACCCCTTAGTGGCCCGCACATGGTATAATGCCCCCATAGCTGCCACACAGTATAATGCCCTATACTGCCCCCTGCACAGTATAATGCCCCATAGCTGCCCACATACAGCATAATGCCCCATAGCTGCCCCCACACAGTATAATGCCCCTATAGCTGTCCCACATAGTATAATTCCCCTTTAGCTGTCCCACACAGTATAATGCCCCTATAGCTGTCCCCACACAGTATAATGCCCATATAGTACCTCTAATGCAGTACAATGCCCGATAGCTGCACACATACAGTATAATGCCCCATAGCTGTCCCCACACAGTATAATGCCCATATAGTGCCTCACACAGTATAATGCCCATATAGTGCCTCTCATGCAGTACAATGCCCCATAGCTGCCCACATACAGTATAATGCCCCATAGCTGCCCACATACAGTATAATACCTCATAGCTGTCGCCACACAGTATAATGCCCCATAGCTGCCCACATACAGTATAACGCCCCATAGCTGTCCCCACACAGTATAATGCCCCTATAGCTGTCCCCACACAGTATAATGCCCCTATAGTGCCTCTCACACAGTATAATGCCCATATAGTGCCTCTCACACAGTATAATGCAAATATAGTGCCTCTCACGCAGTATAATGCCCCATAGCTGCCCACATACAGCATAATGCTCCTATAGCTGTCCCCACACAGTATAATGCCCCTTTAGCTGTCTCTACACAGTATAATGTCCCTATAGCTGCCCACATACAGTATAATGCCCCAATATTTCCCCCATACAGTATAATGCCCCTATAGCTGTCCCCACACCGTCTAATGCCCCTTAAGCTGTCCCAACACAATATAACGCCCATAGCTGCCCACATACAGTATAATGCCCCCATAGCTGCCAAACACAGTATAATGCCCCATAGCTGCCCCCGCACAGTATAATGCCCCATAGCTGCCGGATACAGTATAATGCCCCAATATCTCCCGCATAAAGTATAATGCCCCCATAGCTGCCCCACATAGTATAATGCCCCCATAGCTGCCCCATACAGTAAAATGCCTCAAAAGCTGCCCTAATAGAGTAAACTTCCCTATTGTGAATGCTGGAGCAAGGAGCCGTCATCTCCGTGCTCCAGCATTGAATTCAACTGTACCTGCATCCTGAGGACGCAGATACAGTTGAAACAGGGACACACCACCGCTGAGGGACTGGCCCTGGGACCCACCATCTCAGTGTGCCCGGGGCCACCACACCCCCCCCCCCTTGCCCCACCGCTAGCTACGCTACTGGTCAGGAATAATACTGCACTACAAAAACCTACACAATCCCGACTCCAAAAAGTATACAATGTTCACTTACACTGATAAAATTTTATATATTTTTTCAGTCAATAGAGATGAGCAAATTTGCTGAAATTTTAGGTCCGATTATGTCGAGTTGCTAGTCCAATTAGATTCAGTCCAAATAAATTAGCTGGCAATTGAAAGTGCCCCAATTGCCCTGAAAACTCGTGTCTGACTCTCTGATGTCTTTTTGGACTGTTTTCAAATCCAACCCCTTTAAAGCTCTTTAATGCCAAACCAGCATACAATGTCAAAGTGACAGCAGCATATCTGGGTAGAGGGAGGTATAATTGAAGGCATTATGGGGAAGCCCTCCTGAGGTCATGTGATCATTTTTGTAATCTGTAGAATGGCGCCCAATGCTCATTGACAGCCACCAGTTTGCCACAATTCGTACTCCACAAACCCCAAAAATTTCAGAATTTGCCGAATACTTAAATTTTAGTAAATTTGAACCAAATTCGATTTATGTAGAATCGATTCGCTCATCTCTAGCACTTCATTAAAAAAATAAGCATAAACAACAGATGATGTCCCCTCCCCAAGATAAAATGTAAAACACCTAATAAGTGAAGAAATCTCAATTATCAACCACTTCAACAGGATGTCAAGATTTCAAAAATACTTGCACATAGAATATCACAAAAATAATTACCAATATATCATAAAGGTAAAAATACAAAAAGGCAATCTTTTCAGAGGTTAATATCCATCAATAGTAAACTCTATTATCTAAGATCTGTATCATGAAAAACGTAATAATCATTACATAGTAATAAGCAAAAGATAAATAATCGCCTCCCTGATGTGGACATGATAAAGCGAAATGTCACCCCGTTAGCCCCTCGACGTGCAATTCGCCAACTTTGTCAAGAGTTCTCTTCTGACATGTCAATGTCTCTTCTGCCAATCACCTCTTCTGACATGTCTGTTTTAGTAAATATTTGTACTCCCCATGAAATAACAATTCTGGAGCATCTTTTCTTATAACTCTACATTGCACCTTTCCTCTGTTATTCTTCCTGGAAATGTATGAATACATTGACAACAGAGGAATTACCATGCTTTTTGTCAATAGGGGGTGTCTCTAAACAGTCTGACACTGTCATCACTGATTGGAATGACATATGTATTAGACCAGGATCACACACACGCAGTTTTGATGCAGTTTTGTCGATCAGTTTTTTTTAAAACCAAACACAGAAGTGGACACAAAAGAAAAGAGATGCCTCAGTCTTTACTTTATAGCTTTCCTTCCTCTTGGATCCACGTCTGGCTTTGGCTCAAAAAACTGCACCAAAAACTGCCACAAATACTGCATCAAAGCTGTGTGTGTGATCATGGGCTTAGGACTGGTAGAAACCCTGGGGCTGTAGAGACATACGGGCATTCTCTATGATAAGGGGATTCTCTATGTTATAGCAAGGGGACCATAAATCGTTCTTGCACGGGGGCCCCCTACTACATATGTCTGCACTTGCCCTGTGCACGTATGGTACAATATGTCTGCCCTGCACTTTATCTTCACTACATGCAAAAATTGTTGACAATTTTTTTTTTAATGCTAAAACTGAGGGCATGCATGGAAGAAATATACCAGACAGAGAGTTGTTGGTAAAGATCCTCCCTCAGTGAAGTAGGAAGTACAACTGAACTTTATTAAACAAAGAATTACAAGTTTCCTCCCTAGAGATGTGGGACGTGCTTAAGCCCCATTGGCTCTATTCAGTTGTGAGTTCATCTGTACGCTCCTCTTGCATTCCAGGGGCGGTGTCTTCCATAGGCGTGTTCCTTATGCAGGCTCCATCTTGTTGCATACATTCAAGTTCTTTGTGAAATATACTGATATTTAGTTTATGTAAAGCAATAATTTTTTTGCAAGCAATATACAGGCTAATGATCCCTGACACCATCAGGAGTTAAAGTCAACTTTCTACCCACTCATCATCTTATTGCCACGGTTCCAGCTGCTGAAACCCTGATATGTCCCTATAGGACATCATGCCTGCTCGCGACTCCCCTTATACAAACGTAGTCCCTGAACTCTACATTTTATTATAAACATCCAATAAGCCCTTTACATTTTTTATATAATTATATATGTTTAGTTTTATTATTTATATCCCTTGTATATGGCACATCTTGTACTTTACGTTTTTCTATCTTCTCCATCTATTTCAATCCATTACCCGATGCAGTATGTTCCCATGTAATTTTTTTTTTCTTGACCACACGTTCAGTTACGTAAGGCTCCAGAACGCCTACACCATTTTCCGCAATGTGTTCAGTGAAGCTGTGATAGTAATTAACCAGATTTCTCTTCCTTGCAGATCATCAAGCTAGAAAAAAACATTGTCGGATATCATTATATTCTTGCAAACCTGGTAAGTGAAGTGCAGGATTTTAGAGGAATTTGCAGAGGCGGGTTACACTGTTGGAGTTTGTTCTGTGCCGGGTTCATTGTGCAAATGGAAGCATTGTTGATAAGCTTGTGGTGTGCGATTTATTTCGCATGTGTTGCCAAAGGAACCAGCGAACAATGCCATGTCACAGCGTTCTATGCATGTTAGCAGCTGCTATGTAATTGCAGCCTTTGTTAAAGAAAACCAAATCACAAATATTTCCAATTTGTACAGAATTTACAGTCTGCAATAGACGTTTTCGATTCTTTTATTTGCAAATGTGGCAACAGAATGGCTCGAAACGATAGATTATCTTCAGTATTTTAGTATAAGTTATAAAATAGAATGAGTTTACAAATAATGATGATAAAGAATTTTGACGGCCCTCCATATGTCCCTATATAAGTACAGTACTATGGGAAGATGTTCCTTTTTTATTGTAAATTTGTTAAATTGCATTTCTTCTTGAGTAAACACATAAGACAGTTTTTGATAATTTGCTGCCTACCTCTATTATTCTTCATTTTTAGAGCATATAGTTACGATATAAGGGGATCCACTTCTTAGGACCCCTCTATTAGTCTAAATATAGAGGCTCTACAAAAAGCCGCACTCACTCTCATGGACCCAGCTCCTCTGCAGCTGATACCCAATGCATTAACAGTTATTCCTGGGGGGTTTCAATAGTTTATAACTCATCGTTGTGGGACCTCTGACATGAGGAAGGATTGACCAGGCCAAACAGCATCAGACTGGGGTTACTTGGGCCCACCAGAGCAGATTATTATGAGGGCGCACCCTCCACCTATATAGAACATGTACATGTTTCTCTATTCATTTCACCGTAGTCCTTGTTCTTATCATTGTACACACAGGACATATCATCAATAAGATCTAATAGGTAATTTGTCAATCATCCCATAAGAAATCAACCCTAGTGGCAAGTGATTGGCTCCAAAGAACTCCAAATGGGGGTTGTCTTCTGCTGGACCTTTAATGCCCATTTTTGTATTAGAGCCTGGAACCACCAGGGGGATTCTCTGGTTCTATGGTGAGCCAGTCTGACTCTGAGGCAAAATAACCCCTTTAAGGAGTAAAGCTATCCACTCATATCACCCAAGTTAGACAGTAATTGGGCCACTAAAAATAAGTTGATGTTTTTCACATATGGGGTCGGACTGGCCCACTGGAGGACCAGGGTGTTCCAGGTTCCTGCCCAATAATTGTGCCTAGCCAAAACAGAGTCTTTCAAGTCCAACTTAGACTGGGTTCACACGACCTATTTTCAGGCGTAAACGAGGCGTATTATGCCTCGATTTACGCCTGAAAATACGGCTCCAATACGTCGGCAAACATCTGCCCATTCATTTGAATGGGTTTGCCGACGTACTGTGCCGACAACCTGTCATTTTACGCGTCGCTGTCAAAAGACGACGCGTAAAATGACTGCCTTGTCAAAGAAGTGCAGGACACTTCTTGACACGTAATTTGAGCCGTTTTTCATTGATTCCAATTAAGAACAGCTCCAAATTACGGCCGTAATTGACGCCTCGCAAAAAGCGAGTACGAGCAATTACATCTGAAATTCCGGAGCTGTTTTCTCCTGAAAACAGCTCCGTAATTTCAGCCGTATCAGACGCTGCCGTGTGCACATACCCTTAGGGCAAACCGGTCTGAAGCTGAAAGTTAAGGAGATCACTTGCTGGGGTTTTTCACATTTTTTTAGGGTTACTTCACGAATAATCTATTGATCCTTATTGACTAAGTAGAGAGATTCTGAATCAGAAAATTGTTGAGGGATAATCATTAACTAAAGAGAAATGGGAGATTGATGTGGGAATTATATCAGTGAGAGAATAGATCAATATAGCAGGCGCAGTTAAGAAGTCATTCATATATAAATCCCAAAGAATAGCTCAGCTTTATATACTACACAGGGCATATTACACCCCCTATAGATGGCTCTTACTGAACAAGCAGGTGATCGATTTATGTCCGCGGTGTAAAACAAGAAGAGAGGACCTGATACACATGGAATTGTCCTAAATTGTGGAGTTGGGTGGGGTACTGGTGGTATATTTTTTATTTTTTTGCTAAATAAATGTTCCTATTGAACAAAAAAAAAAAGAATTTATAGACATTATGTGAAATGATAAAGACATTGTGGCATTGCTCTTGTTCTGTATAGATGGGTGATGGGGAGTTTATTTTGAGGAGAGGCCCTACAAAAATATTCCTCTTGTGGGCCTATGACACTTTAGTCCGTCAATGACATCACTGTGAATACTGTGAGAGGATCAAAGTAGGTTCCTGAAAAGATTAGACAAAAAGTTGGGGCATTTCTCTGCATTTCTCGGACTTAGTTCACAGCTGTTTTCGGGTTTTCTGTTGTTGTTCCTCTTCCGACACTAGAGAAGAACAACTAAAAACCAGAGTTGCCAAATCAGTTGCATGATGGAAACCAACGGTGCCTGATGGAATCCATTGACTTTAATGGGTTCTGTTGGGTTTCTCTCATGGTTTCGGTTGTTTTTCTGGACAAAATAGCTCAGCATTCTGCGCTATTTTTTCAGCAAAGAAACAGAATCTGTGGAGGAGGCCCCTAAAGAAGCCTCCTCCACAGATGTGAACAGAATTTACGTTGTTTCCATTAGCTCCAAATGGAGAAGACTTGGGACAATGGTGAATCTTACCAGCAATGGCAAAATAACCTTCAGAGCACAATAACCCCTCTGATGACTCATTAATGTGTGATAAACTTATGTTCTTACACAAATTGTAATTTTTTTAGGGTTTCATGGACATCGAATTGCAGAAATTTAAAGAAGCAGGAGCTAATGTAACAGGATTTCAACTAGTCAACTATACAGATGCCAGGGTGTCCCAGATCTTACAGCAGTGGAAAAACTATGATGGCCGAGAACAACCCCGTGTGGACTGGAAGAAACCAAAGGCAAGTTGTTAACTATAATTCTCTTTCTCTGATGTTAAGCACTTAGAGGAGTATATGTATAAGATACTGGACCCAATTGCAAAGGTAAAATAGGTACCCCCTTCTCCTAGTTGTGGTTTATGTCTCCATACTACCCTTCTTTTCATGAGATAAAGGCTTGGGATTAGTTTGCCCACTACACATTATTGGGACCGGTGAACCTTTTGGCTTTTAAGCTCATCCTGGTTTTGTTATTATGGTCATACCTGTGCGGGAGCCCGGTTCATGTTCCTACTGCCCATCGAATGGGTAAAGCCTAAACAGCAGCCTGCTCTCCATAGGAACTACAGTAGCAGTATTGGCTGTTTTTAATGTACACACTAGTCCAGACTTTTTAAAAAGTGGCATCGTCAAGGCCAATGTCTACGTTAAAGCTGGACTGTTTTATTGACATATGTTGCGTCAAATTTTTGACTGTATTTGGCCTCTTTGATAAATCTGTCACAACATGCATCACTGCCATCAACTCTCACAATGGCTAATAGTACTTCACTTTTTCTGTGCCAGTGGCTGTGTGAAGTAGATATGCAACTTTTTTTTCTCTTTTTTTGTGACTTTTAATTTTTATATAAATGTGTCTAAATCCTGGCAAAGCAGTACGCCTCACTCACTTTTCACTTAACTTTTACAAACTGACATCCGTCGTGCAATTCTCTCTAATTTCTGCCGCAAATGGTTAATACATTTATCTCATAGCAGGTTAGGCACTCTTTTGGAGTAAAATGCTCCAAAAAAAAGGCACAAATACATTGTGTTCCCCATAACATTCAGTACAATTGCTGAGGCTGAGATTTTGGAAAGCAAATCAGTCATAATCACTTGTGTTAGACACACATATAATAATATTAATTAACCCTATCCCGACCTACGCCAAAAATGAACGTCATGGTCAGGTGCTAGTTCCCGCACCAGGACTTTCATTTTCATCAGTAAACACAGAGTGAAAATCCTGCGCTGCCTGCTGTCCCAGACAGCTGATCAGTTCTGTCAGACGCCAGGGGACCAATTGCGACAGTCCCGACCCCACGATCGCTGTGATTGGTTAGTGACTGACCAATCATAGTGCTAAACGTGGTGGAGGCAGGAGGAAAGGCCGATATTCGGTTCTGATCTCCTCAGTCCTGTCAGTGGTGATGAGGAGATCAGAGCTGCGCTGCCTGATCTTCTTGTCATCTAGAAAAACATAAAAAAATACAGCAAATTTAACCCCTACACTGCCTCCCCAGTAGATAGGTGTAGGGATAATTAGATACGTTTTAGGGTCTTGTATAAAGCAAAAATTACAAAAAATTAAATAAATAAGTTTATAGTTTGCCGTTACACATTACGTAGTGTGTGTTAAATATATACATATATTTTAGATTTAGAGCTAAAATAATGGCTCATCTGAGCTTTTACAGCTGAGGAAGCGTATGCGATGATCTGTTCTGATACAGGCACCGCAAGCGGAAGCGAGGAGCTGTTTTTATTGTCATCATCTAGCAGCGACGGTGATGAGCCCCAAGCTCAGTGGAGCAGGGCGAGTCAAAGTCAGCCCAGCACAAATGCTAGTGACTCTGATTTGCAGTCCACATTTATTCCCCAAATTCCAGATTTTATATCTGTCACAGGAAGGAATATCAACACCATGGGATATAGCAACACCACAGGGCTATAAACCCCTAGCTACGCCTCTGGCCCTGCTGCGTATCCAGGCAGCACATTAGGGCCTCAATGGGGGTATTTTTGAACACAGGAGAAATAGGGCGATAGAATTTGGATAGAATTTCCTTCATTCTCAGGTTCGCTTTACAAAGAAATCGGTCTTTAAAATTTGTGAAAAAAGTGACATTTTTTTTTTTTTCACCTGCTTTGCATTACATTTAGCAAAAACTGTGTGGTCAAAATACTCACCACAGCCCTAGATAAATACCTTAAGGGGTCTAGTTTTCTAACTGGGCTCATTTATGAAGAGTTTCTATCGTTCTGGCAGCTCAAAGCCTTCCCAAAGTGCAGTGGGGCCTAGAACATTTTCAAGCAAAATATGTGTCCTGAAAGCCACCGGGTGCTCCCTTCCTTTTGGGGCCTGCCATGTGTCCAGGCAGTGCATTAGGGCCACAATGGGGGAATTTTTGAACAGGGCGATAGAATTTGGGGTGTGTTTTTTCATTTTCATGTTCGCTTTACAAAGAAACCTGTCTTTAAAATGACACATTTGTGAAAAAAAAATATTTTTCACCTGCTTTGCATGATTTCTTACAAAAAAAACTTGGCTTGGTGCAGGAAAACCCAATGCACTTCAAAATTTATAAAATCATTAATACATTTATTAGTCTCCTAAATTGCTCAAAAAATATTTTTTTTTCAAGTGCTGCCAAAATAGAGTAAAGAGATGTAAATATATTTTTTTTAAAAATAAAAACATATGTGATATAGTGCAGTTCAAAATAGGGAAATATGGTAATTTTTACAAAATTTCATTATTTATTTATTTGTTTACATAAATCGTATCAGTCTGCTTTTACCACCTAAATAAAGTCTAACATGTGACGAAAGAACAATGTCAGAATTACTTGGGTATGCAAAACTATTATAGAGTAATTTTATGACAAAGTCAGACATACCAGATATCAAAAAATCTGGCGTGGTCATTAAGGTCCAAACAGGCTGGGTCCTTAAGGGGTTAAAGGGATTTTTCACTTTGAAGAATGCCTTTGTGTTAAAGTTCCCCAACCTGTTATGGTTCTCTGACAATGAACTGATCACAGGGTGTCCCGATGTTGGCACCTTAGAAATCAGATTTAATCTGTGTGGGCATGGCAAGCATCAGCCAAGGTCAGGCAGATTCTGGATCCCACTGGAGGAGGAAAGGCACACTGCCACTCTCCGCAATTACTGTTCTGTTTAGTTTGCCCTACACAGGATACTGAGGGAGGCACAGCATTTTTGGAGAAGAGTCCTCCCTGCACTGTGACAATGTTGCTATATATTTAACTTTTATTCAGCCTCTACTTTTACCTTTCCTATGCAACTCAGGACCTTCTGTATGGGAGCCAGAAACACTAACAGTGAGCCACAGGCTGCACAGGTGTCTATGAGAGGAATTTCTCTGCCTAAAAACCACAATATTCTTCTTCACATGTGGTTGTATATACAGATATATCTCTATTTATTAGTACTTTATAGGTGGGGAAAAAAAGATGAAAAGTAAAAGTTCCTACTTTTTAAATTAAAGTTGCTGAAAAATAATGGCGGAAAAACAATTGCAATAAAACACATTTTTGGAATACACTTAATTAAATAAACATCACAAAACAGTCTATAATATTTGTTATCCCAGTCATGGCCGGCCTAAGATACCTTCAACCAGTGCGGTCGCACAGGGCGCCAGCCGCCACACTGCAAGAGGGGCGCCAGCGGGTGTGTGTATCCCCGCGCCGTTGCAACTACCAGCGGGTCAGGTGCCACTCGCTAACTGCACCCAGGGCCGGTCTTAGGCAGTCGCCTTTCCGCCCAGGCGCTTCTTCACTTAGTGGCCATTGCTACCGCTGTAGCAGCCATAGCGGCTGCTAGCGGCGACATCGGGCATGAGGGCGGTGGTGCCGCTAACAGCTGCTGCGGCTGCTATAGCGGTAGCGACGGCACTATAGCAGAGCAGGGAGGTATCTCCCTGCTCTGCTATCTACTAGCGCCACTGTAGCTCCCTGAATGAGCGGAATCCCCGTGTGACCATGACATCAGGGGAAACTCCTGGAGTGGAATCAACGGTCACAGTGTCGGCAACGCTGTGGATGGGGATTCCGCTTCAGGAGTTTCCCCTGATGTCACTGTTCATATATGGACAGAGACATCAAGCAGCGCTCCAGGAGCGGTTTCCCCGGCCACACGGGGATTCCGCTCCTTCAGGGAGCTACAGTGGCGCTATCTATACTGGAAGGGGGGTTTGCTATCTACAAGGGGGCTGTGTGGCACTACCTACAAAAAAGGACAACTGTGCAGGATCACACAAAATACTCAGCTTTCCCGGCTATCAAATAAATGTGTGGAAATAAACTAAGATGTAACTTTTATTTAATCTAGCTAAAAGGATTAATCCTTTAGCTAGACTAAATAAAAGTTATATCTTAGTTTAATTCCACACATTTATTTGGTATTTTGTGTGCTCCTGTACAGTTGTCCTTTTTTGAATGTCTGTTGCCCACCAGCTATCAGGGTCATTTTGTATTCCTTGCACTACCTACAAGGGGGCTGTGTGGCACTACCAACCAGGGGGCTGTGGGCTGTGTGGCACTACCAACCAGGGGGCTGTGGGCTGTGTGGCACTACCAACCAGGGGGCTGTGGGCTGTGTGGCACTACCAACCAGGGGGCTGTGGGCTGTGTGGCACTACCAACCAGGGGGCTGTGGGCTGTGTGGCACTACCAACCAGGGGGCTGTGGGCTGTTGGGCACTACCAACCAGGGGGCTGTGGGCTGTGGGCCATTACCAACCAGGGGGCTGTGCAGCACTCCCTACCAGGGGGCTGTGGGCTGTGTGGCACACCCCTACCAGGGGTCTGTGCGGCACTCCATAGCAGGGGGCTGTGCGGCACTTCCTACCAGGGGGCTGTGTGGCACTCCCTACATGGGGCTGTGTGGCGCACTCTACAGGGGGCTGTGTGGCGCTCTTTACAGGGGGCTGTCTGGCACTACCTACAAGGGGGCTGTCTGGCGCTACCTACAAGGGGGCTGTGTGGTGCTACACACAAGGGGTTGTGTAGTGCTACCCACAAGGGGGCTGTGTGGCGCTACCAACAAGGGGCTGTGTGGCGCTACCTACAGGGGGAATCTGTGAGTGGCGGGCTGATGGTCATTTTACTGTGAGTGGGGGGCTGATGGTCATTTTACTGTGAGTGGGGGGCTGATGGTCATTTTACTTTGAGTGGGGGGCTGATTTTTTTCCTGCGTCTTTTGCATTCGCTTCAACAGCTTAAAGAGACTCTGTCACCACATTATAAGTGCCCTGTCTCCTACATAAGGAGATGGGCGCTATAATGTAGGTGACAGTAATGCTTTTTATTTAAAAAAAAACGATCTATTTTCACAACGTTAGGAGCGATTTTGGTTTATGCTAATGAGTTTCTTAATGCGCAAGTGGCCGTATTTTTACTTTCGACAAAGTGGGCGTTGTACAGAGTGATGTATGACGCTGACCAATTGGCATCATGCACTCCTCTCCATTCATTTAGACAGCAGAATCGCGTTCTTACTAGAACATGATCTGCAGCCACATACACAGCGATTCTGCTTGATTAACGTCAATCCAGTGTCCTGATAATGAATACACATGAACATCCAGCCTGGACGTCATGTGTACTCAGAATCCTGACACTTCTGAATCTTTTCTGTGAGATTCCGGCAACGGAAACGAAATCTCGAGAGATTACGGAGGTAAACGAGATTTCGTTGCCCTTGCTGTAAATCTCACAGGAAAGATTCAGAAGTGTCAGGATTCTGAATACACATGACGTCCAGGCTGGATGGTCATGTGTATTCATTATCAGGACACTAGTAATGTTAGGGCTTGTGTATATAGCTGCACATAGTGATATATCTATATCGCTAGTGCAGTGTAAATGAATGGAGAGGAGTGCATGATGCCGATTGGTCAGCGTCATACACTCCTCTGTACAACGCCCTCTTGGTCGAAAGTAAAAATACGCCCACTTGGGCATTAAGAAACTCATTAGCATAAACCAAAATCGCTCCTAACGTTTTAAAAATAGATCGTTTTTTTAAATAAAAAGCATTACTGTCACCTACATTACAGCGCCGATCTCCTTATATAGGAGACAGGGCACTTATAATGTGGTGACAGAGCCTCTTTAAGAAAAAATACAAAAAAAAGGTCACACAACGCTGTCAGTTGCTGAAGGAATTTTGAGGCAGATTTTTTTTGCGTTACAAAAAACGCAGTATGAACAGACCCTACGAGTGAAGTTATTGTTCTTAGCCAATTTCTGTCTTTCTGTAAACAATTTTTGGTAGGGGGGCCCTGAGGAAATTTTATTTTTCCAGTGCTGCCTCGAGTCTGAAAAGGTTGGGAAACTCTGTACTAGGCGACAGGATCCCGTCATGGAGCAGCTCAGTTCGTCATGGGAACGGGGCCTAGGTGAGTACAATTTTTATTTTTGTTTGGGGGCACTGTCTACAAGGGGTAGTGTATGGCACTGTCTACAAGGGGGAGATGGGGGACTGTATGGCACTGTCTACAAGGGGGAGGTGGGGGGGCTGTATTGCATGATCTACAAAAAGGAGGTGGGGGATTATGGCACTGTCTACAGGGAGGCTATATGGCAAAATCTACAGGGGGGCACTATACTGTGTGGGGGCCACTAAGCGGACATTATTATGTGTAGGGCTACTACAGGTGGCATAATACTGTGGGCACAATTAGAGGACAAAATACAGTGTCTTGGAAGGGGTTGTAATATATTATATTATTAAATATTATTATTATACTGTATGGGGGCACTAAAGGGGCATTATAATTTTTTTATGGGGCATTTTTTTTAATGATGGGGTGGGGCGCCGAAAGATCATTTCGCACAGGTCGCCATCTATCCTAGGTCCGGCCCTGATCCCAGTAACCATAATAACTCCTACAATACAATAGGAGTTAGACCCGTCCCACTACAATTTTATTTTGAAGTTCAGTGCATTATTTTACATAATTGTTTTTAAGATTCAGTTTAAGTTAAGAGACATTAAGTTTCATTTTATATTGGCCATTGTCTCTAGCATATAGTTTAGGAAATGGCAACATATGATAATTTATCTTCAAGATTGACACGTTCTTAGCAGACATACTGTCTCTCCTGTGTTTGCTAAGCTAATTTTCGAGAATGTCTCAGCCAAATCTCTGGTAAATCGAGTGTTATTCTATCCAGCTTGTATACAAGCTCAGAAGAACAACAGCTGTTACATGGAAACAAAGAATATTGAATGCTGATAGAAATGGCAATTGGGATCATTAAAAGGGCAGCAAAACCAAGAACACAGCTTGAAAGAACGATAGAATAGATTTATAAATGTCAAATGGCCATAGAGATGTTGTGAACATTGTAGACCTTCTTATGACCACTATGTCTATCTCACATAGTATTAGAACTCCTCAATTTTTCCAGTTATTTTTTATATTAGCACAGTTCTAGTACAGCAAACAACGTGAAATGGTGCAAAGGTTCAAAAGTAAGTTAAAAACATAATAATAATATAAATGTTTAACCTTAAAAGCAACAATAGTCTGAATTTTGGATTTTAACCAAAGGGCTTTTTTCAGGGAAGACATCAAGGACAGCTGCTCTCAGCACAGAAACCAAATTATGGTTTGCAATTGGATGCAAACTATTCCTACAGGTGTCCCAACTTTTGGAGATAACTTTCAAACCCTCTGATTCTATATAACCAGTGTTGGAACAGACTGCATTACAACACAGAAGGGCAGAATCCTGTAGGGCAGGATTTTGACAGTTTTGCTCTTCAGGACAGAGCACATTGATATAATAATGGCAAGAAAAAGGCAATTAACAAAAGTAGACAGACAATTCTAACCCTTAGAAGTGTAGGTCTGTCCTACAGAGAAATTGCCAAGAAAGCCAAGGTGGCAATCAGTACAGTTTCCTATACCATCAAAAGGCACTTGGAAACTGGTGGAAACTCTGACAAGAAGAGGTCTGGCAGACCAAAGGCCACTATGAAATGAGATGACAAGTTTTTGAGAGTCAACAGTTTGCGTGATCGGCGCCTCACAGCACAAAATCTTCAAGCCCAGCTTAATGCAGCAAAAAATAAACAAGTTTCCATTTCAACTGTGAGGAGAAGATTTCTATCCGCAGGTTTGACAGGTCGAGTATCAGTAAGAAAGCCACTGCTAAGATTGCAAAATAAAAATAAAAAAGACTTGCCTGGGCCAAGCAGCCCCTCCAGCGGACTACTGAAGCGTGGAAGAAGGTCTTATGGACTGATTAATCAAAATGTGACATTTTTGGTGCATCACGAAGGGTTTTTGTACGTCGCCGAGTACGTGGAAGAATGATTCCTCGGTGTGTGACACCAACTGTCAAACATGGAGGAGGAAACGTGATGGTCTGGGGCTCTTTTGCTGGATCCAGAGTTGGCAACTTGCACAGGGTTACTGGCGCACTGGACAAAAAGGGCTACCACAGCATTTTGATGCGCCATGCAATACCCTCTTGGTTAGAGGTTCATATTACAGCAAGTCAATGATCCAAAACATACTTCTAGGTTATGTCAGAACTACCTAAGAAGACAAGAAGAAGCCAGAGGCTTCAAAGAATGGAATGGCCTGAACAGTCTCCAGACTTAAGCCCCATTCAGCTTGTTTAGGATGAAATGGACAGAAGGGTGAAAGCAAAGCAACTTACAAGTGCAGCACATTTATGGGAACTTCTGCAACAATGTTGGGAAGAAATTTCTGAATAATATCTGAATGCAATTGTAGAAAGAATTCCTCGATTGTGTAAAGCTGTTATATCAGCTAGTGGTGGCGACTTTGATGTAAAAAAAATATCTAGATTTAATTTGTTGAAACAAAGTTAATCCATTATTTTTATTTATCTTAACTTGTTTATTTCTTCTATGCTTTCATTTCAAAGTACATTTGAACTGTATAAATATCAATAAAAACAGGAAAAATGTAAGTTTTCTAAAACTTTTCACCGGTATATATATATATATATATATATATATATGTATATACCTCTATAATTGGTATATACAGTATATATCGATTCCCATTGAAATAGACTATTTGTAGCTTCTTTTCAATGTGTACTTGTGTACTGACTGACAAAAGATGCAGCTATATCAGGTACCAGGTTGTCAGATGACACCAGCTTATACCTTTTGAAAATAGTATCACATGATCTTACCAAAATGTTACCTCATCACTGTGTAATAAACATTTGGGGTAACAGGCCCCCTATCATTACTGAATTTGAGACCATCTCCCTGTGATAATATTTCAGGCTTTGTGAAGTCATCAGTACATTTCATGGGTCCCAAGTCACCACCTATGCCCTATATGTTTGACTCTATGGATAAACTAAGACATATTATGTAACCATAAATAACAGATATCATTGAAATATATTGTTTTTACCTACTGCTGCCAAGACCAAGCGCACCGCCAACTGGCAGCATATCATTGCTGACATTGATAGGCTGGCAGCTGCTATATCTATATTTAATATCCTACTGTGCCAAAAATGGTCTGGAGATTGGTTACCTTTACATGTATATCCATGATTATTATCGGTAGTAGGTCTTTATGTAAAGCAGATTTGCTTCAAGAATCTTGTAAAATACAAACTTTATACATTTTATATATTGTGTAAAATTAAAGGGGTTGTTTTACAAAGCCAAAGTCTTTCTATATTACTTATAATGGAATTTGAATGACAGAAAAGGGAATCCTAGTTAAAGGGATTGTCTAGGATTAGAAAAATATAGCTATTTTCCTCCAAAACAGCGCCACACTTGTCCATGGGTTGTGTCTGGTATTGCAGCTCAGCTCATTGAAGTAAATGGAGCTGTGCTGTAATACCACATATAACCCATGAACAGGTGTGGCGCTCTTTTTGGACAACCCCCTTAAAAAAAAGCTCTCTCTATTTGCCTGAGCTACTCACAAGGAGCGGCTCTTGCTCTGGTGGACCCTACATGTCTATCACATAGTCAGCCATTCATTTGAGTGGCTGCTACTATGGAAACATATAGCTGACTGTAGCTTCTGATGGCAATAACTGCGGATTGGCAGGGATTTCCGAAGCAGGCCCTGCGGTGACAAGGTGAGCGCCAATTTAAAGAAGGGTGATCTTGATGAGCCAACCCCTTCAAAAAGGTGCTCCACCCACATTAATGTTTAAAAGAATATGATAAATACCACAGCTGAGCTTGGGAACGGCACAGTATGATTGCTGCTAAGTAGCCTTTGATCTAATCAGCATGGTTGCCATGGATAAATGGCCTAACAACTAAAGGCTTTTCAATGGGGTTGTCAGGCAGCTGGTCCCTAGCAACCAGTCTATCTCAGATTACTTAGGTCTTCGAAATGAGAATGAGTTGGTGCTGAGCTAGGAAAAGGAAAAAGAGGAATGCTTGACTGTATTCAACCCACATATTTGCCTTATTAATCCGATTTTTGCAAACATTTTCGGGAAACAAAAGTGTCTCCGCATTTATTTAGATGCTGGAAATTAAAGCATCTTATCATGAATCACATTTGGAGCTTGGTTTGTCCTCTTTGAAGCTGTCATGATAACACATCATATTATTATTATTATTATTATTATTATTATCCTTGACAACAGGTGGGGAGACTTTTTTCACCAATATCCTGTATTTAGTAATTTTATCACTCATAATTCCTACCACCCCCATGTTGGGTCTGATGAATCATTGGATATACCTGTCATTATTATCTAAGCAAATCTCAAAGTGTTACAGAATAGAAAGTCATTTTAATCAGTCCAGTCCTGAGTATTGTGATTGACTCCCTGGAATACCCTCAGTGAACCATAAGTACAGAGGTTCTACTAATCTGTGATATCGACTGACCATTCATTTCAATTGGAGACGATTGCAGAGCAGACAGCATTTCCTATATAATATTGGTAATTAAAAAGGTGTCATACAAAACCATGTACTTTTCATTTTGGTAGACCCCAGAGTCCAATGCTCCAAAAAAAGGCACAAATATATTGATAAATGTAGGACACTGTGTTCCCCATACCATTCAGTAAAATTGCAGAGGCTGAGTTTTTAGAAAGCAAATCAGTCATAATCAATTGTTATAGACACACATATACACCGTGTTCCAAATTATTATGCACATTGGATTTAAGTGTCATAAACATTTAATTATTAGTTTTTCAATTAAACTCATGGATGGTATTGTGTCTTAGGGCTCTTTGGATCATTGTAATCAATCTCAGACACCTGTGATAATTAGTTTGCCAGGTGTGCCCAATCAAAGGAAAACTACTTAAGAAGGACGTTCCACATTATTAAGCAGGCCACAGGTTTCAAGCAATATGGGAAAGAAAAAGGTTCTCTCTGCTGCCGAAAAGCGTGAAATAGTGCAATACCTTGGACAAGGTATGAAAACATTGAATATTTCAAGAAAACTTAAGCGTGATCATCGTACTGTGAAAAGATTTGTGGCTGATTCAGAGCACAGATGGGTTTGTTCAGATAAAGGCATAATGAGGAAGGTTTCTGTCAGACAAATTAATAGGATTAGGAGAGCAGCTGCTAAAATGCTTTTGCAAAGCAGCAAGCAGGTATTTGAAGCCGCTGGTGCCTCTGGAGTCCCGCAAACCTCAAGGTGTAGGATCCTCCAGAGGTTTGCAAGTGTGCATAAAGCTATTATTCGGCCACCCCTAAACAATGCTCACAAGCAGAAACGGTTGCAGTGGGCTCAGAAATACATGAAGACTCATTTTCAAACCGTGTTGTTTACTGATGAGTGCCGTGCAACCCTGGATGGTCCAGATGGATGGAGTAGTGGATGGTTGGTGAATGGCCACCATGTCCCAAAAAGGCTGCGACGTCAGCAAGGAGGTGGCGGAGTCATGTTTTGGGCTGGAATCATGGGGAGAGAGCTGGTAGGCCCCTTTAGGGTCCCTGACGGTGTGAAAATGACCTCTGCAAAGTAAGTAGAGTTTATGACTGACCACTTTCTTCCGTGGTACAAAAAGAAGAACCTTGCCTTCCGTAGCAAAATTATCTTCATGCATGACAATGCACCATCTCATGCTGCAAAGAATACCTCTGTGTCATTGGCTGCTATGGGCATAAAAGGATGGAAACTCATGGTGTGGCCCCCATGTTCCCCTGACCTCAACCCTATTGAGAACCTTTGGAGCATCCGCAAGCAAAATATCTATGAGGGTGGGAGGCAGTTCACATCAAAACAGAAGCTCTGGGAGGTTATTCTGACATCCTGCAAAGATATTCAAGCAGAAACTGACCAAATACTCACAAATTCAATGGATGCAAGAATTGTGAAGGTGATATCAGAGAAGGGGTCTTATGTTAACATGTAACTTGGCCAGTTAAGTTTTTTTTTATTGAAAGAGCTTTGGATTTCTGTAAATATGACCTCCTGATGCTGCAAATTCAACAAATTAACATTTTAGTTCTCTTTACAACCTTTAAAATGTTTTGATCTCTGTTGTGCATAATAATTTGAAACAGTGCATTTTGAGTTTTTTACTTCTAAAAGAAAAATCTGTTATCATTAGGACTAGATTTGTTCAATAAAATTTGCAATATACTCGCAACGGTTGATGACTTGAAGATTATACTGACTGTCATTTGCATCGACTATTTAGGAAAATCAGTGAAAAATAACATTTGCATAATAATTTGGAATGCGGTGTAATGATATTAATTAATTTGGGGGGAGAAACAGACTGTGGGGAGAGGACTAGACAACAGGATAAGGAGATCCTTTTGTTACAAAACAGCAGTGTAAATAAAAATGACCAAATAATGTCAAATCAGATTTCTGATAATAAAAGTGAAATACTGAAAGGCAAGTTAAAGTGTATGTTCACAAATGACAGAAGTCTAGCAAGCAAAATAGGAGAGCTAGAGCCCTTGGTACTGGAAGAAAATATAGATATAGTTGGTGTTGCTGAAACATGGCTGGACTCTTCACATGACTGGGCTGTAAATCTACAGGGTTTTACACTTTTTCGGAAAGACAGGACAAATAGGAAAGGTGGTGGTGTATGTCTGTATGTGAGAAGTGATATGAAGGCGGGTGTGAAAGAGAGAATAGTGGGTGAAGACTGTGAGGAGGTTGAAACCTTGTGGGTGGAACTAGAAACGGAGGTAAACACTGAAAAAATTACTTTTGGTGTAATCTATAGACCCCCCAATATAACTGAGGAGATGGAAGTTCAGCTATATAAACAGATGGAGCGGGCTGCACAGGCGGGTACTGTAGTAATAATGGGAGATTTTAATTTCCGGGATATTAATTGGTGTCATGGTCCGGCTTCAACTGCAATGGGGAGACATTTCCTCAACCTGCTGCAGGAAAATTTTATGGGCCAGTTTGTGGAAGACCCGACTAGAGGTGAAGCTCTGTTGGATCTGGTCATTTCTGATAATGCAGATCTTGTTGGGAATGTCAATGTTCATGAAAACCTCGGTAACAGTGATCACAATATAGTTACATTTTACCTATACTGTAAAAAACAAACACAGGCTGGGAGGACAAAAACATTTAATTTTAAGAAAGCCAATTTCCCCAGGATGAGGGCGGCAATTCAGGATATGGACTGGGAAGAACTAATGTCAAATAATGGAACAAATGATAAATGGAAGATTTTCAAATCTACTTTGGGTAATTATATTGCAAAATTTATTCCTATAGGTAACAAGTATAAACGACTAAAATTAAATCCCACATGGCTTACACTTTCTGTAAAAAGAGCAATGACAAAAAAAGGGCATTTAAAAAATACAAATCTGAGGGTACATCTGCAGCCTTTGTAAAATATAAAGAGCTTAATAAAATCTGTAAAAATGTAATAAAATTAGCAAAAATACAAAATGAAAGGCAGGTGGCCAAAGATAGTAAAACAAATCCCAAAAAATTCTTCAAGTATATACTGTAAATGCTAAAAAGCCAAGGTCTGAACATGTAGGACCCCTAGATAGTGGTAATGGGGAGTTGGTCACAGGGGATCAAGAGAAGGCAGAGTTACTAAATGGGTTATTTAGCTCTGTATATACAACAGAAGAAAGAGAAGCTGATGTAGCCGCTGCCAGCGCTGGTAATATATCAGTTGATATACTGAATTGGATGAATATATACTGAGTACCAGGTTATGTTGGGGTTACATGTATGTTCTTCCTATTCCTTTACTCATGGTTACTTATGTCATTTTGACCATTACCGGCACTTACTAAGATATATATTTATAATATCTTTTCTATTGTGGAGTTCATACGTTTGCTGCTTGTGTACAATTTGGTTTTCTGAATTGGATGAATGTAGATATGGTCCAAGCTAAATTAAATAAAATAAATGTACACAAGGCCCGAGGACCAGATGGGATACACCCTAGAATGCTTAAAGAGCTTAGTTCAGTTATTTCTGTCATAATATTCAGAGATTCTCTAGTGACTGGTATAGTGCCAAGGGACTGACGCAGCGCAAATGTGGTGCCTATTTTCAAAAAGGGCTCTAGGTCTTCCCCGGGTAATTATAGACCAGTAAGCTTAACATCCATCGTGGGGAAAATGTTTGAGGGGCTATTGAGGGACTATATACAGGATTATGTGACAAAAATAGTATTATAAGTGACAGCCAGCACGGTTTTACTAAGGACAGAAGTTGTCAAACCAACCTGATCTGTTTTTATGAAGAGGTGAGCAGAAGCCTAGACAGAGGGGCCGCTGTGAATATGGTGTTTTTGGACTTTGCAAAGGCATTTGACACTGACCCCCATAGACGTCTAATGGGTAAATTAAGGACTATAGGTTTATAAAGTATAATTTGTAATTGGATTGAGAATTGGCTCCAGGACCGTATCCAAAGAGTTGTGGTCAATGATTCCTACTCTGAATGGTCCCCGGTTATAAGTGGTGTACCCCAGGGTTCAGTGCTGGGACCACTATTATTCAACTTATTTATTAATGATATAGAGGATGGGATTAATAGCACTATTTCTATTTTTGCAGATGACACCAAGCTATGTAATATAGTTCAGTCTATGGAAGATGTTCATGAATTCCAAGCGGATTTAAACAAACTATGTGTTTGGGTATCCAGTTACCAAATTAAGTTTAATGTAGATAATTGTAAAATTATTCATCTGGGTACCAACAACTTGCATGCATCATATGTCCTAGGGGCAGCTACACTGGGGGAGTCACTTGTTGAGAAGGATCTGGGTGTACTTGTAAATCATAAACTAAATAGCAGTATGCAGTGTCAATCAGCTGCTTCAAAGGCCAGCAGGATATTGTTGTGTATTGAAAGAGGCATGGACTCACGGGACAGGGATGTGATATTGCCACTTTAAAAAGCATTAGTGAGGCCTCATCTAGAATATGCAGTTCAGTTCTGGGCTCCAGTTCATAGAAAGGATGCCCTGGAGTTGGAAAAAATACAAAGAAGAGCAACGAAGCTAATTAGGGGCATGGAGAATCTAAGTTATGAGGAAAGATTAAAATAATTAAACCTATTTAGCCTTGAAAAAAGATGACTAAGGGGGGACATGATTAACTTATATAAATATATTAATGGCACATACAAAAAATATGGTGAAATCCTGTTCCATGTAAAACCCCCTCAAAAAACAAGGGGGCACTCCCTGCATCTGGGGAAAAAAAGGTTCAACCTGCAGAGACGACGAGCCTTCTTTACTGTGAGAACTGTGAATGTATGGAATAGTCACCGCAGGAGCCGGTCACAGCAGGGACAGTAGATGGCTTTAAAAAAAGCTTAGATAATTTCCTAGAACAAAAAAATATTAGCTCTTATGTGTAGAAATTTTTCCCTTCCCTTTTTCCGTCCCTTGGTTGAACTTGATGGACATGTGTCTTTTTTCAGCCGTACTAACTATGTAACTATGTAACTATGTAACCCTTTCCCGACTTATGACAAAAACGAACATCATGGTCAGGTGCTAGTTCCTGCACCAGGACGCTCATTTTCGTCAGTAGTTCAAACCGTCACTCCGTTTAAACACAGAGTGACTAGCCCGCGTTGCCTGCTGTCCCAGACAGCTGATCAGTCTTCTCAGACACCAGGGGAAAAATTACGACTGTCCCGGCCCCACGATCGCTATGATTGGTTAGTGACTGACCAATCATAGTGCTAAACGTAGTGGAGGCAGGAGGAGAAGCCGGTATTCGGCTCTGATCTCCTTAATCCTGTCAGTGGTGTTAAGGAGATCAGAGCTGCGCTGCCTGATCTTCTTGTCAGCTAGAAAAACATAAAAATACAGCAAATTTAACCCCCTACACTGGCTTCCCAGTGTCCCTGTGACACCGCCATTCCCGTAAACCACCCGTTTCATTTTTTTGTTTATTGTTCTATAAAAAAAAATGTTAAAAAAATAAAATAATAGAGTGTTTAGGTCCTCGTTAGGTAGCGCCAGGTGTAGGGCATTACTTAGCGTACTTTTATTTCATTTTTGTTATACACAAAGAAAATGTAAAAAAAATATTTAAATAATTGTTTAGTGTAAGGGTATGTGCACACACACTAATTACGTACGTAATTGACGGACGTATTTCGGCCGCAAGTACCGGACCGAACACAGTGCAGGGAGCCGGGCTCCTAGCATCATAGTTATATACGATGCTAGGAGTCCCTGCCTCTCTGCAGGACAACTGTCCCGTACGGTAATCATGTTTTCAGTACGGGACAGTAGTTCCACGGAGAGGCAGGGACTCCTAGCATCGTACATAAGTATGATGCTAGGAGCCCGGCTCCCTGCACTGTGTTCGGTCCGGTACTTGCGGCCGAAATACGTCCGTCAATTACGGACGTAATTAGTGTGTGTGCACATACCCTTATAGGTAGTGTTAGGGTTTGGGCGTTAATTTGCATTAGATAGGTGTAGGGATTATTAGGTACACTTTAAGGTCTTGTATAAAAAAAAATCTAAAAAACAAAAAAAAATGGTTTCGTGTTATAGGTAGCGTTAGGGGTTGGGCGTTAATTTGCGTTAGATAGGTGCAGGGCTAATTAGGTAAGTTTTAGGGTATGCAGGCAGAAATACCAGTGCAGCAGGTATGACATCAACTTTGGTGCCCAGCAACTAAGGAATCCCACCTCCACTCAGAGGTGAGGTGCAGCAGGAAAGGCAAGTCAGTTTGCCCAGATATAGGTCAGCGCAATGTTGTTACCATTGCCGCTATGGTCATAACTACCAGGATAGCAGGCATAGCAGCTGATATATAGTTTAGTAACTAAGGGGGAAGGTTTCCACTTAGAGGTGGAATGCAGTCAGCGAAAGCTGTGGATGATGGGAGGCGAGACTTGGAAAATGAGTGCAGATCACTGGGGGACGAAGGAAGGAAAATACCAAAATGATAAGAAGCCTTTCATGTCCCAATGGAGCAGGTTCCCATTTCATGTTTTGCTATGGAGCCCAATGGTTACTAGATATACCGCTGCCTTGACCTGGCCCTAGCTGGGTGGAACTTTGCAGCCACAGATGTGTCAAGTTTTAGAAACTCTGCTATAAGAACGGACCAATAGTTCTGTTCATCCTGATCTTCCTTGTTCACTAATAGAATTCCTATAAACTACAGTGAAGACTGTCTCAGAGCCTAATACAGAAGGAGTTTTCACATAAGGACAACTAAGACACTTCTTTGAGGCATTTGGCTTAGGAAATTTTCCAATTTGCCTAAACCTGTTTAATTTTGGATGCCTGGGGAAAAAAGGAGCCCTGTAACCACCGTAAGACTTTATTCACATCACACTTAAGCCTTCCATCTGAGGTAAACGTCTGGAGGAGTTCTTGACATATACCTCCGACAGGAGGCTGTGAACGATGCCCCGTATAGGTACCAATAGGCTCACATTGTAAAAAAAATGATACCGTGCAGTATTAGTTTTTAACAGTGTTTCTCTACATAGAATGGCGCAGTCTATTCAGTGAAAAAAAGGTATACCGAAGAGTGAATGGGGCCCTATAGACACATTTGGCATATGCGCGGGAGCTTTTACCGATGCTTTCGCCAAATGTAGTTTACAAACGGGATGTGAACAGTCATAGATATGCTTCGTTAATATATTAAGTTGTTCCATTTGGCCAATGTAGTGTCATTTTATTAGAAATTTACATTAGTTCTAGCGTTTGGGAGGGGCCTACTGAGAGTGTTTTGGGCCCTCGGGCAATGAATGTATTGGGACCCTTGCCCCATACTGTACTCTTGATACACTTGAGCATGGTTAACACATCGCAATCTAACGTTATCACTTGAATTGTTTTTGCAAGTCCTGCATTTGACTCAAGAGTTGTAGGATCCCATTGGACATGGACCCCATTGCACTGTTCAAATGCCCGGCCACCTACATTCAGGGTATATTATTTTTGACAGCGGCCAATTACTTTGACCATATACTTAGGCCAATTTCCTACATCCTCACTTGAGCTTGTGTCCTCAGACTCTCACCCATAACATCAAAGAGGATGGGACCAACCAAGGCTGGGCCACCTCACTCCAAGGGCCCCCTAGCAGCTCCATGGTCTGCCTCCTTGGAATATACCCCATTGTATCTTGGTTTTAAACTGTCATAGTAAAATCTACAAATAGCTTGTCATTGACTGAGGCAAAGCAAGCCCATTAAAATTCTAGGAGACCATCTAATTTGCGGGGGGGGGGGATACAAGTAACAACGTTTGATTGGACTTTACTTGATCTTGGGAAGCTATGCTATAAATTTAAGCTAAGATACCCTATTAACACCATGGGTAGTGTAGAAGATTAATGGGCGGTTATGTAACATCTGCGCTACCCCACTAGGCATCAACGATGGTGTCCAACTGTTCATACCTGGCGTTTTAATTGGCATATACAACTTAAAGAAAAACATATTTGAGAGAAACAGATGTTGATCTATGTTAGTCATTGTGTAATTCTAAAGCAACACCATCTGCAACTGGTAGAGGACATTTTCTATGAAAAATCCTAAGGCAATAGCCTCTTAAGCAACATCTACAGACTAGATATACGACATTAGAACAGTTAAAAAGATTGACTGGGATTAGAAAAAAGATCTGTCCTTTTTTCTAGAAACAGTGCCACAATTGTCCATGGTTTGTGTCAGATATTACTGCTCAGCCCAATTATTTGAATGGTAAAGAGCTGCACTACCAGACACAGCCTATGGACAGAAGTGGCGTCATTTCTGGGGAAAAAAACAAACTTGTTCTAACTCCAGACATTCCCTTTAACTCTAGTAGAATTTGAGGACTCTACTAGTGATTTTTGTTATTTTAGGTCTAAATTCTCACGGATTTTCTCTTTATCACCCCAAGCCAAGTGCCAGTGCAACCACGTCTTTCATTGTTGGTCATTCATTTTCGGCACTGCAGGGGGACAACAGCGTTATTAGGAGGTCCACTTTTAGAAAGGAAGTAATCCTGTAAACCCATTTAATACAACCTATGAGGCTGACCAACTTCTGAATATCTGAGTCCATGTTTTATATAATATACAGTAGAAAAAAGTTTGAGAGAAAATGAAGATCACTCCTCTGTGTAGTAAAAGATACCACCATGAGAAGGCAGCACAGAATAACACTTACCTAGGAGAACCCTATCGAAATACACTTATAAAAGACTAAATGGGGTTGTCCACTTTGGACAATCCCTTTTTGTTAATAGGGAACCCAAGGATTTTCTGTCCACAGGGTGTCCTGCTACTGGGACCCCAGCAGTGGGCTGTCTGTGTAATGCACGCACATGCTGTGACCTCCAGAGCGAGAATTCGTCTTTGTAGCTACTCCCCTCTGGTTAATAAATGAAGGTCCTGGATGGGGGGCTCCCACTATTAACTAGGAATTCACTAAAAGGGTATTTGAAAATGTTTTTTTTTAAAGCAGAAAACCCATGCAAGCTAGAAAATATTGATGCATGTGTTACATCCAAGTTCAAAATATAATACGAACCTGGAGGGTATCTACAGTCTTCATCGTGGAGAACATTGGAACTGCATGGGGTAGTTATTTTACTTCTGTCTATTAGTAGTTGAGCATCATAGAGCTTCAATTGTATCTAAAGCTTCCCTATATAATGGATTGTTAACTATCTAAGGTCTCCATTATTTATTTTCATAAGCAGATGGAATTTAGTGTCGGACCCCCTCAAGTTTCAGTACATTTGTCTACATTACAGTAATACTAATTTTATGGAAATCATGTAATCTGCGAAGACTTTGCTTGCTTAGCATCTTAAACATGTTGTGCCTTGTCATTTGACATTGTTCTTTTGACGATAGAGGTTAATGGTTCCTATTCCCTGATTTCAATATGAGAGGGAGGAAGTTTGTCCTATATAAAAGGTCACTTAGATAAGTGCAAAACATACACTTATTTTTTTGGCCATCTTTATTTTTGCAAGGGTTTTCGACCAGTTTTAAGCAATATGTACAGATTTTGTTGATGGTTATACATTTTTGGTGTATAAAACTTCTACTTATCATTTTTAGTGCCGTGGGTTCCAACCCAAACAGGGAAATATTTGCCCTCTACATTGTAGAGTCTACACTGTAGGTTCTTACTGAGCTATACAGCAGAAGTTGCCAAAATGACGCCCCCTCTCTCCGACACCGTAGAGATTTTTAAAGCTTTCGGCTAAATCTGCACCTTACAGACTACCAGCTCTGCCTTCCCCCTCCCTTTTAACTGCTTCCCTCTTCTTTCTGGTTCAAATGCAGAAGCGGTATGGACCAGAACGGGCTTTCTGACCCGCTATATAATTACACATTTGTAAAAAATATATTTTTAAAGGAGCTATGGTATATAGCTGAACCAACAGAGTACTTGTAGTGTCTATACTTGCTCATATACTCTTCGTTAAAATGCAGTCCATGTCAGTTGGCACGATTATATATTACATATTGTTCATAAAATATATGGTCTATGTAGTCAGGATAGATCCCTAGAGTCCTGTATGGACATATCTACATATCTAGTACATATAGTGTGTTTTTATGTATAAGTGGGATTAAAAAAATAATTCACTCCCCAGAAATAATTATTGGGGTCAAATCTCAAAGCATTACATATTAGCAAATATAAGTACTATGTGTAAGATTTATTGACTTTACATCAAACTATGAAACCCCTTTATGCTTAATGCACATGGTCGTATATGGCATCTAAGTGACACGGATCCTGAATACAGGGCCCATTAAAATTTTTGGGCCCATACTGTAGCGATGTGGCTTCTAGAGGAACAAAAACTGGTTTTGTTGAATTTAATTCACTTATTTGTTTCCCTGGATAAATGTTGTGTTCTAAAACTGGATTATTTCTCCTTGATACTGTTAACATACTGTTAATATTGCAGTATAATAGATGGTGTTTATTGCTTTTATTTCTATAGTACACCTCTGCCCTGACATATGATGGAGTACGTGTAATGTATGAAGCCTTCCAGAATCTCAGGAAACAAAGGATAGACATTTCACGACGCGGTAATGCTGGAGACTGCTTGGCCAATCCTGCCGTTCCATGGGGGCAGGGAATAGACATACAGAGAGCATTGCAACAGGTATGTAAGAGGTACAGCACAGGCATAAAGCAGATGTATACTATCAGTATTGCTGTAAATTATATCTTCTTCTATTAAAGGGGTTGTGCCACAAAATACATGTATCCCCTATCCACAGGATAGGGGATACTTGTGTGATCGCTGGGGGTCTGACCGCTCGGACACCCAGCGATAAGGAGAACGGGGGACCGAAAGTCCCCCATGAGAAGCATGGAACTTCCGGGGTCTGTGCCCAGCTTGTGTGTTTGGAAGCTCAATAGAAATGAATGGAGCGCTGGTCACGCATGCGCACAATCGCGACTTGCACTCCATTCATTTCTATGGAGCTTCCGGACACACAAGCCGGGCACAGACCCCGGTAGTTCCATGCTTCTCATGGAGCACTTCGGGGGACTTTCGGTCCCCCATTTTCCTTATCGCTGGGGGTCCCAGACGTTGGACACCCAGCTATCACACACGCATACATGTGTTTTGTGGCACAAGCCCTTTAATATATGAGGGCAGCCCACCATTATGCCATGTAAGCTAATCTAGTCATAAGGGGAAAGTAGACACACATGTTGACTGTTAATCAAAAACTATTTAAAGTTTTTGAATTACATTTTTTTTTCCAGAAAATATAAACATTGAGCTGATGGATGAAGTTGATTAAAAGTTTTTGGATGGTACTGTAGTTTATAGTGCCCAAGAAATAGATGAAAATGCTACAGGAAAAATATGTGTAATATGTGTAAATATTTTTGTCCACCCTCAAAATCAGCTGTGGACAGAAATATTTGGCGTTTGCAAAGAGGGTAGAAAACACAGCAATTATATTGCGACTGCTATTGAATATAGCAGATATAAAAAAATGGCGACAGCACCCTGCAACACTAATGCCACCTAAACCACTAAATATAAATAGATATGCACTAAAGCTAAATCTACCTACAAATAGGGAGGTTCTTAGTGCACATTTTGATCAAAAAGTGTTAGCCCACCTGCCACGACAAGGCGACCTCTGTAAGGTGGGAACCTACGCTGCACATACACCCAGAACTGGGACTAAGCCTACATATATACCTGGGGATGGTAGGATCCAGCATTGAACTGATTAAAATCACCCAGGGCAGAGTGGGAGGAGTGCAAGAACAACAAGTGGAGGCAGTCACTAACCCCACATATATGGATACCATAAACACAACAAAAATTGAACAGCACATTCCAACTAAATGATACAAAATACGCAGGTGCAAGAACACCTATGACTGCAGATATACAGCAGATATAAAAAAATGGCGACAGCACCCTGCAACACTAATGCCACCTAAACCACTAAATATAAATAGATATGCACTAAATTGAATATATATGTCCAGTTTTTATCTACATAGAATGTTACAAATACTTTATGTATCTCGGGTTACACAATAGTTTATAATTTATTCATATCTAAAACAGTATTCAAAACTCTGCTGGCTGCCACTTGGAATCAGTCAGCAATGTGTTGACAGATACACCCCTAAGGGCTTAAAGAGGCTCTGGCACCAGATTATAAATGCCATATCTTCTACATAGTCTGATCGGCGCTGTAATGTAGAGAACAGCAGTGGTTTTTATTTTGAAAAATGATCATTTTTGAGAAAGTTATGAGCAGTTTTAGTTTTATGCTAATTAGTTTCTTAATAGACAACTGGGCGTGTTTTTTCTTTTTACCAACTGGGCATTGTACAGAGGAGTGTATGACGCTGACCAATCAGTGACCAATCAGTGACCAATCAGCCTCATACACTTCTCATTGTTCCAGCCCAGCTTCTTTCACTGCACAATCACGCAGTAACAATAGGCTGGAACAATGAGAAGTGTATGAGGCTGATTGGTCACTGATTGGTCACTGATTGGTCACTGATTGGTCAGCGTCATACACTCCTCTGTACAACGCCCAGTTGGTAAAACGTAAAAGCACACCCAGTTGGTCATTAAGAAACAAATTAGCATAAATCTAAAATTGCTCATAACTTGCTCATAAATGATCGTTTTTCAAAAGAAAAAGCACTGCTGTAATCTACATTACAGCGCCGATCACATTATGTAGGAGACAGGGCACTTATAATCTGGTGACAGAGCCTCTTTAACTAAGATCCTATAGTGCACTACACTCTGGTACGTTGTATTTTGGAAGATGCAGTGTTTACTCCACATAACACCATTGTACAGCGCCTAATTATTTATTGTATCTTTTCCTAAGGTTCGACTGGAGGGGCTCTCTGGAAATGTTCAGTTTAATGAAAAGGGACGACGGACAAACTATACACTGCACGTACTGGAGTTAAAACATAAAGGCATTCGACAGGTAAGACTATAAGATGTTAGATTAGTATTTTAGGGTTATTATATACACTGCCCAGCTATAACATTAAAACCACCTGCCTAATATTGAGTAGGTCCCCCTCATGCTACCAAAACAGCTCTGGCCTGTCGAGGCATGTGCTCCACAAGACCTCTGCAGTTATTAGCAGCAGATCCTATAAGTTCTGTAAGTTGTGAGGTGCGGCCTCCATGGATTGGACTTTTTCTAGCACATCCCACAGATGTCCAATTGGATTGAGATCTGGGGAATTTGAAGGACAAGTCAACACCTTAAACTCTCTGCCATTTAAAATGTGATCTATCAGATCAGGCCACCTTTGTCCATTGCTTCATGGTCCAGTTCAACTTGGTCCATGTTGAAGTCACTCAGATCTTTACACTTGCCCATTTTTCTTGCTTAGAAAATATAAACTTCAAGAACTGACTGATCACTTGCTGCCTAATATATTCCACCCCTGGTCAGATGCCATTGTAACCAGAAAATCAATGTTATTCACTTTACCTGTTAGTTATTTTAATGTTATGACTGAAAGGTGTGTGTATATATATATATATATATATATATATATATATATATATATATATATATATATATATATATATATATATATACATATACATATACAGTGAAGGAAATAAGTATTTGATCCCTTGCTGATTTTGTAAGTTTGCCCACTGTCAAAGACATGAACAGTCTAGAATTTTTAGACTAGGTTAATTTTACCAGTGAGAGATAGATTATATTTAAAAAAAAAACAGAAAATCACATAGTCAAAATGATATATATTTATTTGCATTGTGCACAGAGAAATAAGTATTTGATCCCCTACCAACCATTAAGAGTTCAGCCTCCTCCAGACCAGTTACACGCTCCAAATCAACTTGGTGCCTGCATTAAAGACAGCTCTTACATGGTCACCTATATAAAAGACTCCTGTCCACAGACTCAATTAATCAGTCTGACTCTAACCTCTACAACATGGGCAAGACCAAAGAGCTTTTTAAGGATGTCAGGGACAAGATCATAGACCTGCACAAGGCTGGAATGGGCTACAAAACCATAAGTAAGACGCTGGGTGAGACGGAGACAACTGTTGGTGCAATAGTAAGAAAATGGAAGACATACAAAATGACTGTCAATCGACATCGATCTGGGGCTCCATGCAAAATCTCACCTCGTGGGGTATCCTTGATCCTGAGGAAGGTGAGAGCTCAGCCGAAAACGACACGGGGGGAACTTGTTAATGATCTCAAGGCAGCTGGGACCACAGTCACCAAGAAAACCATTGGTAACACATTACGCCGTAATGGATTAAAATCCTGCAGTGCCTGCAAGGTCCCCCTGCTCAAGAAGGCACATGTACAGGCCCGTCTGAAGTTTGCAAATGAACATCTGGATGATTCTGAGAGTGATTGGGAGAAGGTGCTGTGGTCAGATGAGACTAAAATTGAGCTCTTTGGCATTAACTAAACTCGCCGTGTTTGGAGGAAGAGAAATGCTGCCTATGATCCAAAGAACACGTCCCCACTGTCACGCATGGAGGTGGAAACATTATGTTTTGGGGGTATTTCTCTGCTAAGGGCACAGGACTACTTCACCGCATCAATGGGAGAATGGATGGAGCCATGTACCGTCAAATCCTGAGTGACAACCTCCTTCCCTCCACCAGGACATTAAAAATGGCTCGTGGCTGGGTCTTCCAGCACGACAATGACCCGAAACATACAGCCAAGGCAACAAAGGAGTGGCTCAAAAAGAAGCACATTAAGGTCATGGAGTGGCCTAGCCAGTCTCCAGACCTTAATCCCATCGAAAACTTATGGAGGGAGCTGAAGATCCGAGTTGCCAAGCGACAGCCTCGAAATCTTAATGATTTACAGATGATCTGCAAAGAGGAGTGGGCCAAAATTCCATCTAACATGTGTGCAAACCTCATCATCAACTACAAAAAATGTCTGACTGCTGTGCTTGCCAACAAGGGTTTTGCCACCAAGTATTAAGTCTTGTTTGCCAAAGGGATCAAATACTTATTTCTCTGTGCACAATGCAAATAAATATATATAATTGTGACAATGTGACTTTCTGTTTTTTTTTAATATAATCTATCTCTCACTGGTAAAATTAACGTAGCCTAAAAATTCTAGACTGTTCATGTCTTTGACAGTGGGCAAACTTACAAAATCAGCAAGGGATCAAATACTTATTTCCTTCACTGTATATATATATATATACATATATATATACATATATATGTGTGTGAATATTTTGCCTTATGACCCTTATCATTAAATACTGTATATTGACCTTCTAGAGAATTATGGTAATCCAATAACTGCTTTAAAATTAATCTATAATTATATTTTATTTTTTTATTAATAGTCCCCCTATATGCTGTCAACAGCTGGTTACCACTACATTAAAACCATTTAGGGTTTGTAAGGATGTAACAGTCAGATCCTGTATAGAAAAACTTCCCCCTCCCCCACAGCTGCTGTTTTCAGAGAAGTGGGAAATCTGTGTATAGGGCGAGTCTATAACACTTAGCCTGCAGACACCTAAACCCATTGAGATGCCAAACTGGACTTAAAATACATTATTATCTACTTCAATATTTACTACAGAGCTCTTGTAGGTCACTGTTGCTCCTTTTCCAGATGGTGAAGTGGGCAGCACAGACACTTGGGGTACATAGTAGTTGCATGTGCCTTACATGACAAATAGTGCAATGGTGAAATAACTACAATTCATGTTTTGTGGGACCTTTTGACACCTGCTCACTCTTTTGGGCATACATTTGGCCAATAAAGGTTATGGGCACATCAGTGTTTATAGGGGCACAAAAACACGACCTTGCTCTTTTTTTAATATATTAGTAAAGCACTTACTAAATAGATTATCTTACAAGAGACGCCCTGAGCCCCTGAACAGAGGAGCGGTCACTTGATCCTGGAAGTTTAGTGGGTTTTTGGAAGGCTGTGACTCGTCATCACAGTTGTACGTCACAGGGAGATTCCATGGGAAGTTAAAGCCTCAAGACAGAAGGAAACATAACATTTTGTAGACTTGGACTTTTTTCAATTTTTGGGGGTGTCCTACATTGAATAGCAAGGGCAGAGTGAGCTCAGCGGTATTCCATAGTACCTGGACCCCACAGATCATACATGGAAGGGTAAGCTTCTGCAAAAAGAAGAAATCTTATACAGTCTTTAACTCAAATTACAAATTCCACAAATTATCCACTCCGAGTTAATTAACATTTTAATGAGAGTCATGCAAGTTGTTCATTAGAGGAAATCAGAAGCATAATTTAATGAGTGGGGAAGTCCAAAGAGGGGAGATAAGAAATGCTTTGAGCTGCCTTTGCTCTTTTATCTGCCGTGTTGAAAAGAGCCGTAAAGCAGGGGGCATAGACACCAACCTGAGGGTTATTTTATGTAACTTGTTACATACTGTTTCTTTGATAGTAGTGAATGGGACACCCAGCAAAGCTATACAGCACCACACAAAATGTATATACTACAGAACTGTTTTTAAAATAAAGTCAATGGCAGAAGGATCCAAGAGGTAGCACGTTATTGTTATTTACATCCCTGTGTCCTGTACCGTCCATGTAGTAGGCATAGCATAGTGTATCTGGGCAGCATGGTGGCTCAGTGGTTGGCACTGTTGTCCTGCAGAACTGGGGTCTTGAATTTAAGCATAATCCAGGGCATGGACTTTGTACGTTCTACCTGTGTTTTCTTAGGTTTCCTCCCAAACACCAAAAATCATACTGATAGGCTTCCTATAGAAATGGTGCTAATGTGTATTCCCTAGCAGCACTATGGAATATGTTGATGCTATATGACAAGGAAATAAATAAGTACGGTATCTGTTTTGCCCGCATTATTCCAATACAAGCTCGAGAAGTCACTGCAGTCTTTAGTATTTTTGTATGGGAGAATGAGGATCCTCACACTTGGTATAAGCAGAAAATGATTTAATCCTTAGTCACCAGGGTTAGAAATTATAAATGCCGGGGCGAAAATCCTTATCTAAACCCTATGAACATAAACATTTTGTCCCTCATTAGCTCAATAAAGTAAACCAACTTTACCAACTAGAGGAACTAGCTGCACTAACCCAACACAATTTCCCCTCTTTCCAACTGGGTATGGAAACGTTGGCAAATTTTCAGCAACTCTTTGATATACACTATATGGACAAAAGTATTGGGACACACCTATGAATCATTCAATTCAATTTTTTTCATTCAGTCCCATAAATGCCATAAATGAAGCACCTAGCCATGTAGCCAGCCTTTACAAACCTTTAAAGGCTATGTAAACCTTTGAAAGGGGTTTGATTTTTGTTTTTTAATTAAAAGGTCAATCAGTGTGATTGGTGCAACTTTATAATTAGTTTTTATTAAAAATAATTTTTACTTTTTGAGATAAAGCTGCTTTGTATTCTGTATACAGAGCAGCTGTATTGTTCGCTAAATTCTGTTCCCGTCAGATCTAGGGGTTCATAACTTAGATGTGATAGATTACAGGTGGATCCAGCATGTCAGAAACACGCAGGACCCGCTGTCACTGAACCCGTAAGGTCCGTGGGACTAACGGATTCAGGTCATAGCAAACCATACAGAGCAGCTGTATCTCAAACAGTAAAAATAATTTATTAAAAACGAATTATAAAGTTTCACCAAACACATGGATTGACCTTTTTATTAAAAATAAAAATTCCTTTCGAAAGGTGTACATAGCCATTAAGAAAGAAATGATATGTATACCATAGCTCACTGAATTAACCTGCATGCAAATCTTATATCACCAAGCACAATGCCAAGCGTCAGATGGAGAAGTGTAAAGCAGCCGCCACTGGACTCTGGAGCAGTGGAAACGTGTTCTGTGGAGTGATGAATCACGCTTCTCTATCTGGCGGTCTGATGGAGGAGTCTGGGTCTGGTGAATGGCAGGAGAATGTTACCTGCCTGACTGCATTATGCCAGCTTTAATGTTTGGTGGAGGAGGGATAACGCTATGGGGTTGTTTTTCAGGGATTGGTCTAGGCCCCTTAATTCCAGTGAAGGTAAATCTTAATTATTCAGCAGACCAAGACATTTCGGACGATTGTAGCTTCCAACTTTGTGGTTCAAAGTTGGGGTTCGGCCCTTTTCTCTTCCAGCATGACTGTCCCCAGTGCACGAGGTCCATAAAGACATGGTTGGGTGAGTTTGGTGTGGAAAAAACCTGACTGTCCCGCACAGAGTCCTGACCTCAACCCCATCCAACACCATTATGACAAACTAGAACGGAGATTACGAGCCAGGCCCTCTCCCCCAATATCAGTGTCTGACCTCACAAATGATCTTCTGGATGAATGGGCAAAAATTCCCACAAACACACCAAAATCTTGTAGAAACCTTCCCAGAAGAGTGGAAGCTAGTTTAACTGTAACGGGGGGACAACTCTATATTAATATCTATGGATTTGGAATGGGATGTCATAAAAGCTCCTGAAGGTGTAATGTGTAGGTGTCCAAATACTTTTATCTATATAGAGATCTGCTCCCTCAACTTCAAATTACTTTTACTTGGCTTCCGGCTTAGACCACTTTTGCCCCTAATTTCCCTATCCCTTTCTTCTCTTCTCATTACCTACCACCCCCCCCCCCTTTTTCAAATTACACTTTTGGTTACGATCTACAAATTTATTTAACAATGTTTTTATATGGATAAGATCCTTGGGAAAACCCCTGCTACTATGCAAATAATCTCAGTAGGAAACATTTTGCACACATAAAAGAGTATATAAAATGAATTCTTTGCTGCTTTTTTCTCAACCTTTTATATGCAATTACTCATTGTTCTCTCTTCTGCCATGTAATGACTAATGTACCGCAATTTCTGTATCTCCAATTATTGTACTTCTTTATTTGCTTTGGATATATAAAATGTTAATAAAAAGAAAAGAAGCTATAGAAAAACTCAGGTTGGCCTCATCCTTTTTCTTTATTAGCAGTGTGCACCTGAGTAAAGCTTAACATATACATGAGAGAGCCGATAGAAATCCCCCAGGCCACCCGACTTATATATAAAAATTTGCAAAAACCTACATGGCATTTATCAGGGGACAGTCAGCTATTCCCCTACACATTAGGTTGGTGGTGTATAATATGTATGTCCAGTTTAAGACTCTCCCCCGCCACAGAGAGGGCAGACAAAGAAGAGGGGGTTTACCCTAGTATCAGACCGGCATTCTCTTCTTTAATAGATGGAGAGTGGCAGTGGCGTACATAGCCCCATAGCAAAGTTCAAAATAGACCAGACCATTATTGTTTTGGGCTTTGCCACCCAGGACCGAAGGGCCTGGTGTTTCTTCCCCCCTCCGCCCCTTTCCACAGTCTGACTCTATGGTACTTCCGTTTTTGCAAAGGGTAGAATAGGGCTCGATTTTGATTTTATTTTTTTTATTAAATCCAATTGCTTGGATGTACTCCCAAGTCTTTAGGTCGGTGTGAGAAAGAATCACTCTCTTTCTTCATATTGATTTGGTAAACGGATGTAGCAGAGTTGAGTTTCACCATGTATTATGATATCATTATGTGTTATTGTTTCTTTTCTATATGAAATTCAATAAACCAAAAAAACAGTTCAATGACAAATTCAGTGCTGCTACATCTATAGTGTATTCAACACCAAACAGAATCTGCCAAGAACAGTCACATTACACAGCATGTACACTACGTCGATGAATAGTTCAAAGGGCCAATTTTCCATTGACTTGTAAGTCTTAGTTCTGTCCCCTAAGGTTTATATCTTTGAACTCTCCAGGCTCGGTGCTTTATGTCATCTGTACCTTGTTCTCTGTGACATTGCTCAGTGACTCTGAAACTGGACGGCGTGGAGGGTTGAGAGTCAGCTTTTTCTTATAGCAAAGACTAACAGAAAGTGATCGGAAGCTGCTTACACAATAAGGCTTTCACATTGCATTAGATTCATTTGTTCTTGTGCCTTCACCTCCAGCAGCAGCACAGAGGTGCTAATACTTAGAGCCGTCATCCAGCCCCTGTGTCCTGTAGTCATAGCAGTCATTTTGCCTTAGACAATTCACCTTATGCTTTTCAAAATCACTGTTCATGTTTTTTTTTTGTTTTTTTCTTATCTTGTATGTTTGATTGTAATGTTATTCTATGATGATATTCTAGCTGAAAATATATATACTGCAGCCTTTTATAATTCCTTAAAGGACCGGACATCTCCTCTGACATGTCTATCTTAGTAAATACTTGTATTCCCCATGAAATAACAATTCTGGAAAATATTTTACTACAACTCTGCTTTTTGCCGTTTCTGTGTTATTCCTCCTAGAGATTGACAACTGGGTGTTACCATTTCCCTTGTCAGAGGGGCGTGTCCATACACAGTCTTACTCTGTCAGCACTGATTGGACAGTGTCAGTCTGTTTAGGGACACACCCCAACTGGTAACACCCAGATGTCAATTTATTCATGAATTTCTATTAGGAATAACAGAGGAACGGCACAACATAGAGTTCTAGGAAAAGATGCTCCAGGTTTGTTAATTCATGGAGAATACAATTATTTTTTTAACTAAAACAGACATGTCAGGAGAGGTGACAGATCCTCTTTAAGTCTTTATATAAGGCTTGGTGCCTGCTGTTCGGAAAAAGAGGAAAACATGCTTTTGGAAGTTGAAGAAGATGTCTCATTCATTCACCAGTATAAGGAATGTACAAAGTTTCATATATTCGCAAGTGCTGCTGAAGTATACAGAAATAATTGATTGATTGATTGATTGATTGATTGATTGATTGATTGATTGATTGATTGATCGATTGATTGTTGGATTACAAAGATGAGTACTTTTTAAAGTCCCATAAATAGAATATCAGCAGCACAACCAAATATTTTTTCCAAATGAGTAAATAGTGCAAGGCACATTCAAAAGTCCAGGTCCAGCAGACTCACATTTAAAATCAATCTGGTGTGCTGCGGTCTTTCCATTTTTTGCATATTTTTTAAAGGCGTTGTTTGGTCGGGTACCCCCTTTTCATACTGTATGTCCCCCTAAGAAAAACTCTTCACAGGGTTTCCTGCTGCTTGTACCCCTAGCAATCAGCTCTTGTAGCCAAGGGAGGCACATACTAAATACGTAAGAGATGCTGCCGGAAATAACACGTTTTGTTAGTGCTGTATATTCTGTTTTGGTCATTTTGTCATCTATTAATATATCATAACAGAACTGTTCATGATACTCTCGGTGCAAAGTGAAGGGTTTATTCTGGATTGTATGTGGTGTAATTATGAACCATGGAAGGAGATGTTCCTCAGCATCTCAAGGGCGATGAGACCTCCAGGGAAACGAAATCCCAAAGCAGCAGAGATGAGGACCTCATTCCAATCTTTATCCTCTATCTTGTCACTAGTGATGCATTTATTGCTCTAAATGACTAGAAGCAGAAGCAAAGAATGGGTCTTAACTCATTGTCTGCTTGCCTCATAAGGAGATATTATATTTTCTTGCCTACAGATGTGTCCTTCCTTACCTTTCCTCTTATCTCCGCATATCCTGAGATGTGTGGCATGAGATGACCAGCTTTGAAAAAAACGTGATTTTGTGATACTCTGTCAAACGATGTCTATGCTATATGTGTCTATGTGTTGCCACCCAATGGTTGTGATGTGCGTTGCAGCCTGTCATGGGTCTTACGAGCATGTCACGATATTGTATTGAATTTGTTTTATGATAAATTGGAGTCCTTAACCAAATTAAAGCAAAGTTAAAGGTGGACACACCTGTGTATCCACCAAAACAGTGATCCAAGTATATTCAAGGGAAGCGGGTATACTGTAGATACCATAAATGTCAGGTTGGCTAAATCCATTCGGCCACATTATCATTTGGACCTGTTCAGGGCTCTCCATCTCTGCAGACACCATAACACTAGTAAAACATCATTCTCTCCTACATGTAATTGTTATGTGGTGGCCCAAACCAGCACCAAGTTGCCCCATTTTTCAGGTCAAATTTTTTTACTCTTCTTGTAATCAGTTAGAATTTTTCAGAACAGGTAGCCGTTTATTTTTCAGTCTTTTTTACACCCGAGAAGACTAAAGCCCCTATTACACCGGCCCATTTTGGCCATTGCAGCGAGCGCTCATTTGCTCCTGTCACACGGAGCTATGGATGGGGATGAGCGGTCGTTATTCCGATCGCTCGTCCCCATACATTATTATCATGCCGGCAGCGCGTTTCACTGTTTACAAAGGGATATGAGCTGCCGACAACGATAATATTTCACTTTTTTAAAACGATACGATCAGCAGATGAATGAGCGTTTATGTTATCCCGTAATAAAAAAACAAAACAAAAACAAGACGATAGTTACGAACCTTTGAGCTAACACTGTTGAGAAAATCAGTTGAGAAAAAATGTACATGTTGCAAATAGTAACACAACAGAATTGTTGTAAAAATTTTAGGGATTGCACTTTGTTGTACTGTCGTGTTGCACGGATCTGTAATATGGCGTCCATAACTTTTCATACTGTACATCCGTGTGCCTTGGATTTTGTACAGAGGCATACAGGTTGCGCCAATGGTATGTCTGCCCCTGCACCAGGTTAAAAAGACATAACCATTTGTTTGGATTACCCTAAGCAAAAGCAAAATCACCCTAAAGTCATTGTCAAAAACATTTCTACCCTAGACTTCTAAATCACAGTTCATCGCAACTAGAGACTGGCGATACAGACAACAAAATTAAGGGATATTATTAAATCAACCAAAATGAGATCCCGTTGAAGTCAAACTTGATAGACTGAAGTCCTTTTAAATCCCAATAACATTTTAAACAAGCGTGGGGTGTCTACGAGATTATTTGGAAATATGAGTTCGCATTCTTGTTAATGGCCATTGACAGCCGGAGCTGCTGCCACTGACTGACAGTTTTAAATCCTCTTGTAAAAGTCGCCCACACTCAATACATCGTCACAGCACAGCTCCAAACCAACTGAGAAATGCTGATTTATTACCCAATGCCATAAATCGCAGAATTTTTTTTTTCCTTTCTTCAATTTTACCTGCTGTGGAAATTCCAAATTTATAAAACAAAGTCTTGTTTTAATTCAATTGCATTCTTAATGGCCCAGAACTATATAAAAAGAGCCGATCATGGATAATACGTTTTATTTTCTAATTAACAGATTGCTACGTGGAATGAAGATGATAAACTAATTCCTCTGGCTACCGATGCCCAAGCTGGAAATGAATCTATAGGAGTACAAAACAGGACGTACATTGTTACCACTATATTGGTATGTACACAATATTTCATTATGTAATCTCAGTTTTTACCATATTTCAAAGGGATAAACCCAATGTAGGATGTAATTTTGAGGACTAATGTTGTTAGTCCTACATTAAATGAGCTGATCGGCTGAAATAAGAATCTGGCAACAAGTATTAATTTTTCCTGCAGCGCCACCACAGGAGAAATGAAACATTACACAGTCCCATTCGAAATCAATGGGGTGTTTGGATAATGCATGGCAGTGCTGGGTCCTCCAAAGTGAGAGAGGCTTTTTTGTAGCTGTTCCGTGTCCTAATAGATTTGAGTCCTGAATAGTGGACTAACCTTTATTAACACCGAATATCCTAATAGGATGCTTGAAAAATTTAGACAAACTATTTAAAATCTATGAAAACTTTTAATGCCATTGTTTTATGTAATGTATGTATTTTTGCATAATAGGCATTTTTCTTATATAGTTTTGTTAACATTTTTGTACAGGTTTAGCGCTGCAGCTTCTATGTATCCACTTTACATAGCAGCTGCAAAACGCCGCTTTAAGTCGAATCTGTCAGTGAGCTGGATTGACGGCTCAGGATGATAGCGGCTCCTGGGTGCCTCTGACACCACATCAAACCCTAATACTGATCAAACCAAAAATATATAATTCTAGTGTCCGGACACCTTCATGTAGGACATAAATGGAAGTTCCATCTGAAGGACCCCATTGATGTAATCTTTTAAACATTATTTAAAGTAGATTTATCATTTTGGAAATACTGTGCGCAGGTCTGTACTACTCGTCTTTATCAGCATAGCTAACAGCTGTACATACATGAAGCGAGAATGAGAAGAACATATTCATTTCATGCTGCCCTGATAAGAATTGAACCCATAGCCTCAAAGCTGCCTGTCTGCACTAAACAGATTCAGTATGCCATCCTGACCCTATGTCACCCTATAGATCACACTGTTGCTTGCCCATCGGATTTAGTAGCAGGTCTGCATATATTCGGTCATCTTACAAAAAGCCAAATCTTGGACGAAGCACAAAGATGTCATGATTTGCAAAAAAAATTGTTTGACAACAGACGGTTAATCTTAGGTTAAAAGAGTTGTCTGGCTGTTCGCCCACTTGCTTCGGAAGTTCCCTCACAAATTAAAGATGATTGCTGGGGCTCCATCACTGTGATTAGTTTATAAATTGAGGAAAAAATGGATTGTTCACATCAGGGAAGCCTCTTATATAATAAGGTAAATTGGCAATAGGTACCTAGAAGAAAGAAGAAAGCCAAACCTGTAATGGTTGCACAAAATATGCCAAATCTGGGAATGTTTTAAGAATATGTTTCTGAAGAGGTTGTACTAAATTAGAAATCAGTGTAAAGTTTTTTTATTTCCAAAAACAGCGCCACTCTTGTCCATGAGCAGTGACGGGTATTACAGCTTAACTCCATCAAAGGGGATGAGCTGCAATATCAGATACAACCCATGAACAAGAGTGGCACGGGGGGATATAAGGAGAAATGGTGGTGGGTACACTTTAGAAGATGCCTGCGTGCTTTACCCCTATATGTTTTATTACTATTTACTATATTTAATAACAGTTTTGAAGAGTGAAAAGCCTGAAAAGCTTTCAGTACACGTTCCACTACTGCCGACATCTTACAGCGCATACAGATGAAGGTGTATCTCACAGCGGTACAGGGTTGTGAGATAGCATCGCTTAGCCAGTATAGATTACTGTGCCCAAGTGCCCAGAGATACGGACACTTACTGATATCTACAGATGATTTATGTCCTCTGACAAAGAGGTAATGACAACAGAAAGCTCAAGGGAATGCTTTCTAAAGTAAAAAAGACGAGCACAAAACAGTCAGTGATTGGCCGCAACTTTAAGAAAAAGTAAGATTATTTGATGTCCTGATCCGGTCTACTATTCTGTTCTATAATGAAATGCTCAACCGTCACCTGAAAACATCGGTGGTCACCATTATGTGCCTGTGGACGGGATCTCTGTATTATTTACAATGCCCTATTAAATCTGAATTAATGGGCCCAATAGCACCCAATACATGGTTCCCAATAAAGCTAATCTTTCTTTTTTCCTTGGGCAAAGATTCAGTGTAATGCCCCTCTCTCACAAAATTATATATACTAATTCCTGTATACTGATATATATCTGTAGTCCAGCGGCCCAATGATCAACCAGAGGCATTGCGTGATGCGCCCGGGCCCCATGTATCCCATTACCATTAACGGGGTTTTCCCATAACTAAAATGTATCACCTATTAACAGATGATAATAAATATCTGATCGGTGGTGGTCCGACCACTGGGACCCCCACTGATACAGAGAACAGGATTACCTGGCCGTCCCTCTGCGCCCCATATGAATGGAGTGGTACTGCACATGCTCAGCCAACGCTCCACTCACTTTCCATAGGGCTGACGCTTGGCTATCTTCAGTAGCCCCGTAGAAAATTAATGGAGCTGTAGCCGAACATGCACAATACCGCTCTATTTATATGGGGGGCACAGGGATGGCTAGGTGAGCCAGTTTTTGGGGTCAGTGGGGGTCCCAGTGGTCGGACCCACACCGATCATATAACTCTTGCTGATGATACACCCCTGTGTCTATACGCCATGCTAGTCTGTTTGCCACCAACCAAAAGCCTAGATAGGACAGTGCCTTTTTCTTATAATAGTAGTCACTTAATAGTAGTCACTGAGCAGACGCATCCACAATATTTTTTTAATGTTTTTTTTAAATGTATGGAATCTTCTTACGAAGAGGAGATTGTAGGGAAATGTGGCACATGACAAACAGGACTTACACATATGAGGGTCATATATGGCATCATGCTATTTTTCATTCCCTGAAGGGATCATTAGGGGGCCATTTAGTGGATGTAATTGCTCCCATGAGTTCAGTAAAAAGGAATTAATCACCTATGTTTTACTAATTAAAAGCAGACACTGAACATAATCTTTTTTTTCTAGTCTATTTGTATTTTCTGATTGTAGATTTTTTTAATTCTATTTTCTCTACATGATTATGGGGGCGGCCATCTTTCCCGAGCTGCTGTTAACAGCATTTAGAGATTTGCTTTACAGCAGCCCCATGGACAATAGGAAACAATAGTAACAGATTTTGATTAACATCTGTGGGCGAGCTTCTAGGCACGCTCTGTGACCTGGGCAGAGGTCATTGTGCAGGGAGGGGGAGGCGGGGAGCTGTGTCCATCCCTTATTGTCAATGGTGGATACTGTGTTATCTATCATTGTAATCCTGCCTGTAATGATAATGAGATGATTGCTGAGAACTGATCAATACAGAACAGGAAGGGTCAGTCTATTGTGAGGCTCAGTGGCTAAAGTGAAAACTGCACGTTTTTGGGTTATTTTTTAATCTAGATAATGGTAGAGAACATTTTTTTAAAAATACCCCAAATTCTTAAAAAATATGAACAAAAACTTGATGGAAACTATAGGTCATTTTCTGATAACACATTCGTTCAACTATAATATAAGGTAATGTGACAGTGTCATTCCAGTGAAAGGTTCCCTTTAAAAATGTTGCTACAAGGTGGTTAACATAAAGGCAAGCAGACAAAATAGGTGTTAATTTCTTCAATATGCAGGCAATGACCATGGAGCCTGCAATGTCTTCATAGCATATATAAATGCATATATTCTGACATTTGGTATAGTTAAAGGAGTTGTTAGAGATTAGAAAAAAACATCACTAAAGGGATGTTCATAGGCCATGTCATGTATTGCAGCATTCAAGTTAATGGGGCTGAGCTGCAGTACCAGACAAAGCCTATGGCAAAGAGTGGCGCTGTTTCTGGAAAAAAAAATGCCGCAACCATGTTCTTCTCTGATACAACTCCTTTAAGTGGTAATTTATGTAAATATTGAAACATTTTTGTCTTCTATTTCTTGTCATTAGGAATCACCATACGTGATGTACAAAAAGAATGCCGACGAATTTGAAGGCAATGATAAGTTTGAAGGTTACTGCGTGGAACTAGCACAAGAAGTTGCCAAGCATGTGGGATTCAAGTACAAACTAGAGATCGTAAAGGATGGGAAGTATGGCGCACGTGATTCAGACATGAAAGCATGGAACGGGATGGTGGGGGAGCTGGTGTATGGGGTATGTCTATTATATTGCCCTATTACATTTATACATTTCTGTTACCTAGAGAACCGGTGATACAAGCTTTATGTTTGCTTATGCCTTGAGGCTCATGCACACGCCCTATTATAGCGCCATACAACCTTTTGTTTGTACGGAACAACAATACGCCACCCATAAACTTCTATGAATCCCTGCTATACCTTCATATGATTCACATTTCATATGGCTTGATGCAGAGGTTCTTTCTGATATAGATAATATAGGTCCATTTTCTAAAAAAAAAAAAAATAACACTAAACTACAGAATAAACTTATACCAACAACCTAGAAGGAAAATTGACAGAATCAAATATCCTCGTATATGTGCAGAAAATGGAAGTAAATGTCGATATATATGCTACAGCCAGGTTCCAATTATAACAGAGTACATTGTTTTAGTGCAACACAATCACATAATGCCTTGTTCATATTTTGCACCCTAAAGGGATTATCTAAAAAGGTTTCCTTTTTTTATTTTAGAAACAGCGCCACCCTTGTCCATGGGCTGTGCCTGGGATTGCAGCTCAGCCTCATTCAAGTGAATGGAGTTAAACTACAATACCAGACACAGCCCATGAATGGAAGCCGTGCTGTTTCTGTAAAAAAGCAAACCCTTTTTTTTTATTTCAGACAACCCTTTAAGCATGACATTACAATAGCCATTCTCCATGTTCCTGTCCATGGATCCTAGTAGATCACTAAACTCAGGCTCCGCAAAAAGTAGATCTTATACTAAAAAAGTTTCACCTCTTTATATCAGGTAGCCAAATCATTCTCTGTATAAGGGTACGGCCACACAGAGCGGCCCTGACACGGTCGCAACGCGGCCAACAACCGCGCTGGCGCTATGTAGGAGCGGCTGTCAAATACCTCGTTAAGGGGTATTCCGGTTACATGCGCATGTGCACTGCCGCTCCATTCATTCTCTATGGGAGCGCCGGAGATAGCCGAGTGCAGTGTTCGGCTTTTTCCAGCGCTGCCATAGAGAATGGATAGGGGGTAAGTTGTTGTAATTTGCAAAATCGTGCGGCCATAAAGGGTGTATTAATTCTTGGCCGCACGATTTTGCAGATAAAGGGGCGGTTTACCCGCGTTAACATGCGGCCACTAACAGGCTGTTTGACAGCCTCACCGAACATGGTGCTGGCGCGGTTGTTATCCGCATTGTGACCGTGTCAGGGCCGCTCCGTGTGGCCCTACCCTTAGGGGACATGATTTGCCTAGTACAGGACGGCAGGTGCAGGGAAATTAAATTCCCTGCAGCCACTTCTTCCCCTGTCACCAACAGGGGAAAGGACTATGGACATTCAGCAGCACACGAGAAGGTTTTATAGCTCTTCTTATAGAAAATGGAAACATTCCCTGAATGATGATCCTAGGATCAGTAGACGTCTCACTATCCACCTTAATGAATGTCGCTTTTCCTTCTCGGTATAGAAATGAAAAGTCAACATTCATACAAAGGAATCACATACCAGCGAGCCACATTCCCATTTGCTGTCACTGTAGGCAAATTTCCAGAACTACAGTATTTAAAAATAAAAAAAAAAAGGAAAAAAGCTGCGATACCTGAGGCATGTGTGTATAAGGTTTGTTGGGGCATCCCTACAGCAGGGAATAGGTTAAAATAAAAGGAAATTTCTCCAAACCCCTTCAGCTTTTTCTAGTGTACGGATTCCCAATAGGAGACCATAAGGGGAAAAGGAAACCCAATGCTTTATTTATTAATTAAGTTTATATAATTAATTGGAGTTTATACAGCGCTGTCTGATTTCTATCTCTCCATCCAAAGTCTGCTGGGTGCATCCCCCCCCCCCCCCCCCCCTCCCGTCCTACTTTTTTTTTCTCTTCTAGCCCCCCTACGGCTATGGACATGTTGTTGCTTTACCTCCCTCAATGGAAGCTGGTAACCATGGCAACCTCACTATGGTGCCTGCGTTGCGGCCTGCAGCCATTTTGGTAACCTTTCCTATTCTCACATGCTCTGTCTCAGTGGGTGCAGAATTTCAGCACTCATCTGACAGTGAGCCTAAAGGATACTTCAGCTTTTTGCTCTGCACGTCCTCCACGATGACTTGCCTGCCCTTTGGTGTATAAAACCCCTTAATGAATCTACAATACTTGTCCTTTAATCTGCTGTTTTTATAGATTCTATTAAATAAACGTATTCAGCTCTTTCTGCATGAAGCATGTAGGAATTTTTCAGTTACAAATCATGGGTAAGAACAGACCTTTAAAGGGGCCGTCCGGTTTCGAAAACCCATTTTTAAATATACTATTAGGGAAGCCAGAATAAATAGATGGGGGTCTCCTGTTCAGGATTCTCATCTATTAGCCAAAGCAGAGATTGGCTACAAAGAGTGTCTCTCACTCTGGAGGACCCAGCATGTCCATGCATTTCATGGACATCCCATTTATTTCAATAGGAACTGTGTAATGCTTCATTTCTTCTGTGGTGGTGCTGCAGGGAAAATCTGTAGGTTCCCCTACAGATTACAGCTGATTGCTGGGGGTCCCAGCAGCGGGACAACCTGTAATCAGTTTATTTCCGGGCTTTATTCAAACACAAAGGAATTGTCTAAATTGGACAACCCCTTTAATTCTGTGACACCCCCCCCCCACCTATAATCTGTGAATATCTATGATCGTTGGATTTTCCCTTCAATATTGTAAGCTCTGTGACTAGAAGATGATTTCCCGAGACCCCAGCAAACAGCTGATTTTGGTGGAGAAGGCTCCAGCAAGGGTCATCATCCATGTAATACATAGACGGCCCGAGTCCACCAAAGTGAGAGCTACTCCTTGTTAGCTTCTCTATTCTCTAGCTCATAGCGGGGGTCCTGAGTGTGGGATAGAAGTTGTCCCCTTTAATAATAACTGTTCATGACAGTATTTGTATCAGTAAATAACAGTAGACGCTTCTGATTCTATGAGGTCCTCTAAAGGAGTAGATGTCTAGGTGCATGTATAAGGTTGAGCCACGGGATGGTAAACGGCCCTTGCAGGTTTGTCACGGAAAAGACGGAATGTAGACCAGGATCCCATAGCAACAAAAACTTTACTAAGCTGGTGTTCACGTCACACCTGGCCACAGCAGGCAAATTAACACTTTGCAATATGAGGAACAGTTTCTTACACATGGCAGTTCAGACTGTAGGTTGATGGCTAGTTTCGTCGGACAGTCAAGGGTGCTCCTCCCTGATACAGGGGATGTCCGGTAAATTTAGGCCTACTAGGCCACAACTTGCTGCATTGCTCCACTGTCTCATGTGGTAAGGATTCTGCCCTTCACCCACCGACCACAGCTCACACGACACTGCCCACACACAGGAAGGCTCCTGACCGTCACCTATCGACCACAGCTCACACGACACTGCCCACACACAGGAAGGCTCCTGACTGTCACCCACCAACCACAGCTCACACCACACTGCCCACACACAGGAAGGCTCCTGACTGTCACCCACCAACCACAGCTCATATGACTCTGAACACATATGGGGAGGCTTCCGTACATCACTCGCAAACAGTTTCAGGACCCACACACGATGGTTCACAGCTAGTGTTGTCGCTTTATACAGCAACTTGACAGTTCCCTCCCTAGCAGCTCTCGCTCTCTCTAGCCAGGTCCCTTCTCTTCCACCCAAACACTAATTGCATTTTATACAAGAGTTGCCGCCCCCAGCATCATGACGCAATGTGGTCACTCTTTGATGTCCTGGCGCAGTTATGGCCCAGCGTAATTTAACAAAGATGTCGTCCTGGCCGTGCACCAAGTAATTTAGACCACAAGCTAGCCAACTATGATCCGTCACACCTGCTAAAAACAAAAGTAACGTTAGCTTACATGCACATGATGCGTATTTTGCTGCGCAGGAAAAAAACAGACCTGAAGGTGCGGTTTTTACGTTTTGCTGCGTAAATCACGGCATTTTCATTCTGCGGGATTTGCTGCGTATTTCTGTAGAACTACAGGGATAGAATTTGCAAGCGAAATCTTGAGATAAATTGACATTCCGCGGTTTAAAAATATGCATGTCGGGTCAATTTACGTCCCGAAAAACACTGCAGCATGGACATGAGACTCCCTGGATTCTCATTGGCAATGCTGGTACTGTATTACGCTGTCGTTTTGCCGCATGCAAATACTCACAGCAAAAATGCATGTAATACGCATCGTGTGCATTGACCCTAACCCTAACAACAAAAATACAAGTCATACAGGCCGCTCCTCCTGTAGAATGCCACCTAGAGGACGAAAAGATAAAAACAACACACAAAAAAATAATAAAACACAGCATTTAAAGGCGCAGTGCATAAATAAAGCATGTTCTAGTATATGTACACACGCACCAGTAGTAAAGCACACAACCAGCAGAGTGACATTTTTCATGCACAAAATAATACCTTTAATACAGCACCAAGGTGCTAGATACAGTAGGTGCCGGATTATCAGATATCCTGGGTGATCAGTCTATTACAGAACAATATATAAAGTCTATGATAGAGAATTTACTAATTTATAGTAAAATTCCTATGAACTGGCAGCTGCAGGATCTGAGTCAAGACTGAAACTGTGAATGAATAGACAACACAGAATCTGAGCAGACAAGAATGTGAGGTCAACCCGAGCCCTGAACAATCTGCTAAGTAAAATGTAGTGGGTGGCTCTGTGAGCAACGGCATACGTACTATAGGGGCAGCCCATGTGTCGGCCCTTAGAGAGATGGAGACCAGTTCTGGCTGGTCCGATCGCCTTTGCTCTTAGGTGGCAACAACCTATACTCCCCTCTTCAGAGGAACTGCATTTTTAGCAAACAAGGATGTAGGAAATTGGCTCCAAGGTCATATCAAGGGCGTTGAAAAGGGAAACAAACAACAAGGCACTTCTGTGATCATATAGGGAATCTAGCTTTATCTTATCTATATACATAACTGTCTGCAAAGACCTACAAGAAGATACCAACCTATCTTCCACCAATTTTTCACTGGTACTAGTGCCAGTCACAACTTGCATATGCTTAGTGCAGTGCATGAGGGGGTAATGCGTAACCCCCAAAGAGAGAATCCCTGTATTCTGCACACACCCCCGCCCCCCTCAGATCCTGCACTAGGCAAAACAAAGGGGTAGATCTAGGAATACTGGCACAGCCCAACTTGACATAAGAGGATGACTCAAGAATATTCTGGAAAATTTTTGAGCTTAGGTAGAAATGATCTTTAAATAGATAATCCTATGGAAGTACCGCATGAGAAAAGAGGGTGCAATATTTTATATTGTGTTTCAGAAATTTGCCCTAATGCTAATATATTACCTGTCTTCCATGGTGTTCATTATTTTCCTTCTCTTTCTACAGAGAGCTGACTTGGCGGTTGCACCCTTAACAATTACACTGGTCCGTGAAGAAGTTATTGATTTTTCCAAACCTTTCATGAGTTTGGGTATATCCATTATGATCAAGAAACCTCAGAAATCAAAACCTGGTGTTTTCTCCTTCCTGGATCCCCTGGCGTATGAAATCTGGATGTGCATAGTCTTCGCCTACATTGGAGTTAGTGTGGTTCTCTTTTTGGTCAGTCGATTTAGCCCATATGAATGGCACAATGAAGAATATGAGGAGGGAAGAGACCAGCCTTCAACGGATCATTCAAATGAATTTGGAATATTTAATAGCCTCTGGTTCTCCTTGGGAGCATTTATGCAACAAGGGTGTGACATTTCCCCCAGGTAAGTCTGAAAGATTTATGGTTATATATCTCAACCATTTGCTTACATGGTTGACCAACCAAGATCCTCTTTTCGGAAGGGAAAGACATGTCATATTATGAAATACGTTATGTGAATCTTCAATCTGTTTGCATGTAATTCATCAATAAGTGTATGTACAAGGTATAGTTAGCTCTGAATTGAAATAATTTCAAGAAGTGATGGAACCACTAATGCGTTTCGGGCTAGCCCTAGTTTGAAACATACATAAAAAATACACAAGCACTACTCCATATCATCTAAAATAAAAAGCAAGTTTGCAAATAATCTTTCTTAAAAATGTGCTGGAGTTCTGTGTATGCAGCTATTATGCAGACCTATGTGTCTCCATGGTTACAATACAGACTACAAACAAACCTTTCCTAGGTTATCAAGAAGAGGGGGCAGGTGGAAGGGAGTAACATATGACTGGAGTATCAAATTACAAACAGGGTTGTTAGTAGTCTTATACAAGTTAGATACAATGGTCTACACAAAATGGTAGGTTACATTTAATCAAGGCTGTTTGCATAGTTGCTTCATTTGGCTTCACATATGCATTTCCATTGATAACAGATAAGGATTCCAGTAGCCCCATTGACTTATAATGGGGTACGTTGTGTGCCTTATTAGAACTAGATCAATACAAACATTGGTTGCATATGTGTCCATAGCCTTTAAATAAAGTGTTGTTGGTTTTTTGGCTTTTGGAGGGCTAAGGTGTCGAAGAGGAACTTGTAATATTAGGTGGACAAGTAAAGATAGGTAAACCAACACCTTTGGGCGGTCACAAAATTATTAACTTTCATTTCCCATCACAGTAGAAACATCCATAGTTTGAAGCAGTGTTGGACTGGGGTTCTTTGGGCTCACCAGAGGATGTGACTCTGAGGGTTCACCGCCAATCTATACAGAACATGTACCTGCCTCCTTAATTGTACCGTAACCTTGTTATTATTTAACACACAGGACATATAATCAATGGTTTGATTTTTGTGAGTCATCGCATAAGAGATATTTCCAGTGGCAAGTGATTGGCGCCATAGTAACCCTAAAATGGGGTCTTTTGGTCCCATTAGTGTCTTAAAGTCTGGGCCCACTGGAGGATCATCTAATACTCCAGTGGGCCATCCTCATTCTGTATGGATGTTTGTACTGTGTGTGAGTTAAAGTTTTTATGCTTTAGAAACTGGAGTTCTGGTTTATATACCTAAAGGAGGACATACCAAGCACACCCTAGATATGAACTTGTGTATGCTCCATGCGGTTGACCAAAGGGACAACCCTTTAAGGTATTTTATATATTGAATATTGCATTGCATAAAACAGTGGTCTCCAACTTGTGGCTCTTCAGCTGTTGCAAAACTACAACTCCTAGCATGCCCTGTTACAGATTTTGAATTGGGGTCCAGATGCTTCACCTCTGTATATACAGTATTTCCAGCCTCTAAGGTAATTTAACCCATGGAGGGAAACATTGGTTTTTCATGACGTAAACCAGCTTTATTAAGTTTTTCTATTAGAGGTTTTGCACCATTTTTGATAAAATGTTAAACAAGACAATCATGAGATGTACGTGTCTGCAGTGCAGGAAATATTCCATTAAACATGACTTTCTCACAGGCCTGCAGATGAAGGACACGATAAGGCTGTTTTTACTTCCATTGTTCCTGCCATTATTAATAATAACTCAATTTTTCTGGAGCTGTAGGCTTTAAAAGCTTTTCTATTTGTTATTTAAATGCGGGGGACACTCCTTGCTTTATAAGTTGCATTCATATTAGGACAGAGTTCTGCTTCCTACGTGGCTTTATTCTAAAGCCTTTCGATCAAATATACGCAATGCTTGTTCAAAAATTTTATACTAGAGTTTAGTGATACAAGTGGGTAATACATCATAGGTAATTCCTTCCATCCCTTAAAGTGGTTGTCCAATTTATAGAACCCATATTTATATAATCTATTAGTGAATTCTGAGTTTATAGGGGGGGGGGTGTCTCCTGTTCAGGTTCTTCATCCCGGTCAGAGTGAAGAGCAGTTACAAAAACGTCTTCTGCTCTGGAGGACCTGTACTGTCCTGCATTAAACAGACAACCCCTTGATATGAATGGGCGTTGTGTAATGCTTAATTTTCCCTGTGGTGGTGCTATAGGGAAATTGAACAGTTTCCCTACAGATTAAAGCTTATCGCTGGTATTCCCAGTAAGGGGATCTGCTTATTGTCATGGGACCCTTCTAACAAGAAGGGATGTCCAAAGTGGACAACCACTTTACGTTTGTCAAATTAAAGCGTAACTAAAAGTTCAACAAACTTCTGACATGTCATAGTGACATGTCAGAATTATTGGTTGATGGGGGTCCGAGCACTGAGACTCCACCAATCGCTAAAACGAAGTGGCAGAAGTACTTGTTCTGCTTTTTCCGGAAATCAATGTATCGGAGTTCGAGCTCAATAGAAAGTCTATGAGCCCGTACTTCGCTACATCGGCTTTCCGGAAAAAGCCGAACAGAAAGTAAGCGGCTCAGCACTCACACAAGCACGTCTGCCGCTTCGTTTTAGTGATTTGTGGGGGTCTCAGTCCTCAGACCCCCATCAATTAAAACTTCTGACATATATCACTATGACATGTCTGGAGTTTGTTGAACGTTTAGTTACCCTTTAATGTAAGATATATATGCCTACACTCCCGGAATTTCCTGTGGACTCCTGGAAAAAGAGAACTTTTGGACTCCCAGATTATCAGTAAAGACATTGGTGGCTCAGCTGTAGCGTGTGCCAGGGCATCATACATTTCTGTGCCCCATACAGTCAACTTGACGAGGCCCCCCATGTATTTAATATTCCTACTTTCAAGAAGCAGGCTATAAACACCAATGCACCTACTGTAAACGACAGAATGCGTCCTCCATAACGCTGAGAGGGTCTCTGCATGACAGGAGCAGCACAATTTCAGTGTCTCTGCAGGACAGGCATAGAAATCCTCAGTGCTTTTAGTGATGCTGTCTCCTCTCTCTTCTCTGACTGCTCCAATGTCTCCATCTCTCTGACTATTGTGTAATACAGCAACAATTCAGGTGATTTAACCCTTACACTGCCTCCCTAAGGAGATTATTGTTACATTACTATAAGGGTTACATCTCCTGACTTGTTGCTGTATTGAAAAAAGTCAGTGAGATGGAATCATTGGAGCAGTCAGAGAGAGAAGAAGAGCACTGACTACCCCCAACACCAAGGGCCTGGAAAAGAATTGCTGCTTTTTATCACCTGGGGCCCCATCCACTCTGATAAACAAGGTTCCAAATAATTTGAAAAAAATGATCACTCTTAGTAGAAGGCACTCCTGCGCTTATGTAGAAGATTGAGCCAAATCCCCAGTCAAGGCAAAATATCTCGGTGGGTAGGAACTTTATTTCTTAAAAGAGACATGTGTAATAAACAGCATATGTCTCAATGGTGGTGTAAGAAGCTACGCGTTTCGACCTCGAACAAAGGTCTTCATCGGACTTGCGCCTTCTACTAAGAGTGATCGTTTTTCCACATTATTTGAAACCTCTTCTTCACATAGACTCCTGCTGATTCTTCAGCCGCCAGTGTTCACTCCGAGGGCCAGCAGACTGCCTATATACGGAGCATCAAGGCTCCACATGCTTGATGATCGACCATGATCGATCACCTAGCACAACTCCGAAAGGTGAGTGTATTTATCGCATATAATATGCATTAGTGCTATCACTGACCACCCTGTTTCCGCGGCATTACACCAGAGGAGCGCTCTGTGTCTCCTTTTTCTTCCCAATATCACTGTTACTCTGATAAACAAGTTGCCCAGTCCTGCAGGGAAACAGGCTTCTATGAAGCAGAGACATTAATGGCTATGAACACCTTTAATAAAGTGGGATTTTTTAATAAAAATGTCTCATAGTGTGTTTGGCGTGACTTTGTAATTACATTTTCTTAAAAATTATTTTTAATTCTTGAGATAGAGCTGCTTTGTATCCCGCTTTGTAGCGGGACTGATGGGTTCAGCGGGGCCTACAAGTCTCTGACTTAAACGTGATCGATAACAGGTGGATCCTGCATGTCAGAGACACGCAGGATCCGCTGTCACTGAACCCGTCCGTCCCTCTGACTTGACGGATTCAGGTCTCAGCGCAAGATACAGCTGCTCTGTATGCAGAATACAAAGCAGCTGTATCTTAAAAAGTCAAAATTATGTTTAATAAAATGTAATTACAAAGTTGCACCAATTACTCTGATACACATTTTATATATATATATATATATATATATATATATATATATATATATATATAAAACACCATAGAATAAAGTGACGGCACCGGGACTTCAGGTTAGATGAAAAAGGGTGGATTTATTCACCTCAAGTGAGAAGCGACGTTTTGGTTTGTCACAGAACCTTTCTCAAGCTGTAGCACACTACACACAGTGTCAAGTATAAATAAAGGATACAGCTAGTAATTTAACAGAATCCAATCAATGTACAGTTTGTAAAAATTAATTGTACAAACATGAGTATCAACCCAGATTAAGGAACAATCATTCATAGTGTATCAATTTAACATTGATTTCATATATTAAGTGCAGCATATGTGAGTATAAAATGTATAAACATCAAGTACAGTGCTTTAATCAGCAATTAGGTTAATCAGTGAAAGATGCAGATGCCAATCTGAGAAATATAAACATATAAAACAGTCACACAGCAGGTCATACATTACCGGTGCTCGAGGAGACCGCGTCCATGCGCACCTACTGCACATACTCAAAGATGGCGCTCAGGCCGGAAATACGGCATATGGAACGCAAGTGGTGAGGAAGTCACCATTGCGCATGCACATGACCGGCACTAGCGTTCCAGCCAGTCTGCGCATGAGCGAGCTACGGAACTCGTCAATTGGGCTCAATATCGTAATGTCTAAGAGTTTGTATGTATAACACATACAACAGTATGGATAGTACTGTACTACTGTGAATGTCATGAACAAAATATTATAAAGAGCGGAAACCTGTATTAAACAGGCCAAATGTCCTGTACTATATTGTGGAAATGGAGCTAAACTCACCATTAAATTGCAATAAACAAACAAATATTACTGGGAATAGTATAATCCCATATGAGATTTCAATTAGACCCACACCTATAGTCTTAGGGGATATGTGTATCTGAATACATACAAAATAAATAAATTATTTGACAGGAGAAGCTGAATTTCTTTATCACATATAGATAGGGAAAACAGAATGGGAATGAAAAAAAAATCTGTTTTATGTTACATGACTATTACACACTATATTATTGTAGTCTTAAACAGTGTTGGAGAACCAATGGACAAATAATTAAAATGAACATGCTATGACCTAAGGAAACGGGCCTCTGCTACTTTCATGCAGCCACCGAATTGCTTCACAGATAGTGTATATCTAAAAATATAAAGAAAACAACAGGTTAATATATAGTACTCCCAAGTACCAGTAAAGAAAGAATGAATAAAAATACATGTAAAAAAGGGTCCACACTAGACCTTTAGGTTACATATGTGTATAAGCTAACTATACCATCAAACGAGTCCTACCAAAAAGTACCCCCAAGGGTTCTGGAGAAGTTGGCACCTATATATATCTAAATATGTGCACCATATGGATATTCCACATTTAACCCCTTAGGAGACATAGTGACAAGTCTGAATATCCACTCCAGTTCCTTTCTTTTAAGGGCCCACTCCCTAGCTCCGCCTCTTCTCATTGGGGGTACTGAATCTATAATTCTAAATTTAAGTTGTGAGACTCCATGTTTATTTTCCGAAAAATGTCTAGAAACTAGTAAATCCCGTCTTTTAGTATTAATATTGGATTTATGATTCCTCATTCTCAAGGTCACCTCTGTAGTGGTCTCCCCAACATAGTGAAGGCCACAAGGGCAGCTTAATAGGTAGATAGCAAATGATGTCTGGCAAGTAAAGAAACTCCTGATGTTCATTAATTTACCAGTTTGGGGATGGTTAAAAGTGTTACCCTTAATCATATTATTGCAGATATTGCATCCTAGACAAGGATAGCAACTCTGTTTCGGAGGAGCCCAGAAAGTCTGTCCCTTTTGACTGGATCCAATGTCAGCCTTAACTACACTATTCTTAATTGTTTTACCCTTTCTATAACCCATCATAGGTCTCTCCAGAAACTTAACAGTGTTGGGGAATGCTCTACTCAATAGATTCCAGTCTTTCCTCAAGATGTCACTGATTTGTGGGCTCATCATAGAAAAGGTGGAGACAAAGGGAATACGAACCTTCTTTTTCTTAATCACATTTCCACTTAAGAGGACTTTCCTATCTATCACCAGAGCTTTTTGTTTGTTCATCTCAAGGATATGTTTAGGATACCCCCTATCCATAAATTTCAGACACATTTGGTTAAGCCGTAAGGATAGTTTGTCCTCTTGGCTAACTACCCTCTTGACTCTGATCAATTGGCTGAATGGCAAAGACTTCAGCATTGTCCTTGGATGGCCACTAGTGTAATGTAAAAAGTTGTTTCTATCTGTTTTTTTTTTTTGTATAAAGGTCAGAGACCAAGCCACTTTCCGAACCTGAAATACATGTATCTAAAAATTCAATTGACGAAGTGGAATAAGACATAGTGAACTTAATCGTAGAGTTCATAGTTTTCAGATAAGCAAAAAATGGCTGTAATTGACTTATAGAGCCAGTCCAGATGAGGAAGATATTGTCTATGTATCGCCACCACCACAGAGACATGGCTGAAGTGGTGGGACACAAAGACAAGGTCCTCCTCAATCCGCCGAATAAAGATATTTGCATATGTGGGGGCCATATTGGACCCCATTGCCGTCCCTCTTTTCTGTAAATAGAATCTATCAGCTACCAAAAAATAATTCTTCATTAGAATGAATTCAAGAAGGGATCTGATAAATTCAATTTTTTCCATAGAACATCAATGCCCTGTCTATGATCAATAGAGGTATACAGACTCCCTACATCAAGGGTAACCAGGACCGGCCCGGCAGGAAGCACAAGATCATAGATCCTGACCAGGAAGTCCGAGGTGTCCTTGATGTATGAGTCCGCACCAATGGCAAATTGCCTAAGAATTTTGTCTACCAGCAGGGACTAATAGAGAATCACTCCGTGACACAATAGGGCGTCCGGGAGGTTTAACTGGATCCTTATGAATTTTTGGCAGAAGCTATAGTACATGGGTAACTGGAAATTTCACCAGTAAAAATCATGCAAATCTTTGTCAATAATTTTATGTGTGAACGCATTACTAACCAGGGTATCCAGCTCACGAAGATAAGTGAACTTGGGGTCCCCTGGTAGAAGTGCATAAATGTTAGTATCACTAAGCTGATTTTCTATTTCCTGTAGATAAGAGGAGGTGTCCATAACCACTATGGCACGCCCCTTATTTGCAGGATTGATCGTCAGGTTACTATTGTCTGCCAACTCTTTGAGTGCCACATGTTCGGCTCTTGTACAATTCTGCTGAATGCACTGCTTCCTCTGCATTGCCTTCAGGGAACTGACCCTATTTTTAACAAATAAAACATAAGTTTAAACAGCATGAATATTCTGAGGGGGCTGAAATTGGCTTTTGTTATAAAGCCCATAATCACTAAGGTGAAACATCTCATCAGTATGATCAACAGGTATAACATTTACATTCAGATTTGTAGGTTGCACAGAAAAATATGCTTTTAATCTTATTGACCGGAAAAAAAAAATCCAGATCAAGATCCAAGGTGAACCAGTCAATAATACAAGAGATGAAATATTCACCACTAGATCTGGGGATTTCTCCTCCGGGTCTGATATTGTCGACCCCCATGTGCTGGAATCATCCTGCCTCTGGTCTTGGGATTTATCCTTTCTCTTGTGTTTCCCCCCCGCCCCTGCGGGATTGTTTTCTCCTACAATTGGAGTGTCCACAGTGTCTCCTAAAAAAGGTGAAGAAAACTGATCATCGGACAGTTCTGAATCCGTAATATAGGGATCAGCTCCCCTGTGGCGTCTTCTGGGTCCTCTTCAATTTTTATAGGGCCCCTGGAGTCCAGATCTTCATTCTGCCAACAGTAAATGATATATAAACAAAACATTTTCAAAGGTGTTCATAGCCTTTAGATGTAAAGCTTCCACTTCCCTGCTCTCCCGGTTTCTTAGTGCCCAAGCGGAGGAGATCAATTATCTCCATTTAAGGCACCAAGGGAAATATGAACCAACCAGGCCCCAAATTTTACCATGATGCCTGAGGCACCCATACAACACTACAAGCTATACTGCCCTGATGGTGGCTCCAGGGTGCGCATGCACTACAGTCCTGGCAGCAGGGACAAACACACAAGTATGCCAGTCTCTGCTGCCATCACTGAACCACCAATGGTGTCATGATATCAGCCTAATAAAAAGCTGTACATGAAGTACAAATAACAGAGGCCCTAGTGCTTATATAGCTGCCACTGTGGCTGGCATTAATATATGGAACATTGTGGCAGGCACTAATATAGAGGGCACTGTGGCTTGCACAGATATAGAAGGCTCTGTGGGTGGTACTGTGACTGTCACTCTTATGAAGGCACTGGTAATCACTTTTTATGAGGCACTGTAGTTGGCAATCTTATGGGGCCCTGTGGCTGGCACTATTTTAGGGGCACTTTGACATGCTTTAGGGTTCTTTGGTTGGCACTCTTATGGGAGAACAATGTTTCTGGCACTGATATGGGTTTTCTGGAGATGAGCAGTCATGTGCACTAGACATGATTCAGGGGCAATAATATACTGTATATTAAAGGGAAGGTGTCATGAATTTTTTTTTTATAATATTGCTTTTAATGTAACATTTTCAAACATTTTATTAAATTGTATTCTCATGTTTTACTTTTTTATGTTTTCTGACTTTAAGGGTATGTTCACACGCTGAGCCAAAAACGTCTGAAAATACGGAGCTGTTTTCAAGGGAAAACAGTACCTGATTTTCAGACGTTTTTTGAGCAACTCACGTTTTTCGCGGCGTTTTTCGCGCCGTTTTCGCTGCGTTTTCGCGCCGTTTTTTCGGCCGTTTTTGGAGCTGTTTTCAATAGAGTCTATGAGAAAACGGCTCCAAAAACGTCCCACGAAGTGTTCTGCACTTCTTTTGACGAGGCTGTAATTTTACGCATCGTCTTTTGACAGCTGTCAAACGACGACGCGTAAATTACAGGTCGTCGGCACAGTACGTCGGCAAACCCATTCAAATGAATGGGCAGATGTTTGCCGACGTATTGGAGCCGTATTTTCAGGCGTAATTCGAGGCATAATACGCCTCGTTTACGCCTGAAAATAGGTCGTGTGAACCCAGCCTTACTTCTCTATGGGGGCTGCCATTTTTTTTTTCATCTCTGTATGTGTCGATTAACGACACATACAGAGATGGAATACGGCACATACAACCCCATAGAGAATGCGAACAGGAGCCGTTCCATTCGCAGTTGCGTGCGCCGTCTGTGTGGGAACGGTGCATGCGCCGCTCCCACACAGACCAAAACGAAGCTTGTTCGTAGAGCGAAATCCGGCGCCATTTTCATGTGGACCGGAAGCCGCTGCCGGACAGTAAGATGACGACTTCCGGCTGCGGCTTCCGGCCATATGTTCAACGAAGCGAAGGCGCAAGCAAGTGGAGCGTAGACCAGCGGAGGCGGCGGCAGGAGCAGGTAATTTATATTTGTGTATGTTCGTGTGTATTATGTTTGTGTGTATTATGTTCGTGTATGTTCGTGTATTACTGTCTGCTGAGCCCTGTATCTAATCCTCCTACACTGTGCAGTCACTCAGAAAATGGTGGCACACAGTGTAGGAGGTTTGAATACATTCAAACCCCTCCCTCTCCTCGCACTAGCCAGAAGAAGGGAGGGGGTACACTAGAGAGAGTGTGTCCACCCCAAATTTGCAGCATAAATTAATGAGGTTGCTTTACCACATTGACCATGCTGCAATTTTGGGAACTGCACCCTCTAGTGGCTTGCACATGTAAATGTTAGAAATTACAATATCATTTATAATACTTCCTGACTTGTGAAAAAATTGTACAAATTAAAACAATGTGCAATCACTTAAATTATAATTGTTTAACTGAAAAAAAAAAAAAAAATTCTAGAGACACATTCCCTTTAAGGGGCAGTGGAACTTTTAGTAACTCAATTTAGCCCCAGCAAACATTAAAAAGCTGGGCAACTACACATCTGATTAGGTCCAATTCCCTGCTTCTCCGTAAGGCAACCCTATTCATATCAAAATAGTGATGGTAACAAATTGAATCTAGTCTTTTTATTGACTGGTAAGACACATTTGTGAGAGTATGAGCTCCCAGACCACACCAATGAAATGTTGAGATATTACAAAACTGGAGAACTTCTTTAAAATGTTTTTCCACTGTTAATTTCAGGTCTTCCTGTAGGGAAATATGACAATCCTATTCTTCTCTGTAACAAGGAAGGAAAAAGGCAATGCCTCCAGTAGATCATTGCATAATGTGGAAGCGCATTCATTACTTTTTAACCTCTATACTTAAGTAGCGAACAAAAAAGAGAGGGGGCCCCATAACAAAGATCAAAAAACAGTCCGGACTTCCGACTATAGCTCAGGGTTTTGAATGAGTTTGTGTTTTCCCCCCTCCACTCATTTTCCATGACCCTTTGGCCATTTCCTTCCCTTTGTTTGCTAACATAACAGTTCCCCTGGAGAGGGGAGTCCTGCACAGGTTCTTCACACAAGGCCTAAATGGGATAAGTCAACCAGGGCTGGTCCCTATTTCTTCAAGGGCTCCATAACAACTGCATGGCCTTTCTCTATGGTACATAAGCTCTTGCCTAGACCCAGGGTGAATATAGAGAATAGAGGCCCCATAGCAAATAACAAAATGGGGCCCTCCTTCTGGTATGGATTCATGCCACCACTACCTCCTCCCACCTCTCTCCAGGGGCACCATAGTAGCTGCAACAGCTGTCCCTATGGTACATATGACTATGCCCAGACTATATTCTAGGGGTTAAAAACGTGTGATATAGCATGATACTGTATTTTACATAAAAGTACTTAGATTTTTAAGAAAAAACACTCCTGTTGAGATTAAATTTGGTAATCGATCATTTAGACTGATGACTATTGTAAAGTTATGGTATAGCATATACTGTTATTTTACAATAAAGCTATATGGCATATTTTATAAGATAGCAATTTTTTATGATGGGAACTTAGGGCATCTGTATGGCGCCTTAGTTAATCTAATAAGCATAATTGCCGGTCAGGGAGCAACTGTGGGCTGACTATGACCCTCCATGGCTAAATGGCTGACAAGGCCTAAAGACCAAAGTGACATTTGGTACTGTAATGTCCGTGGCTGCGGGCTGTCAGCTCCGGTCCCCTCCTGACAGCCGCAGCCACAAGTCGGCAAGCGCTGGCCCCATCCTCCTCCTCGCTCGCGTCCACTCAACTCAGCCGGATCCCGTAGGGTGCACACGCATGCTCGTGCCCGCACTTAAAGGAGCAGCGCACGCACCGGACCTTTTGAGGAACTTTGACCCGTGAGTACCCTGGACTATAAGAGGGGTCCAGCCCCCTGCTTCGATGCCTGAGCGTTGTTGTTGTTCCCTAGTTTGTCTATGTGATGACCTCCTAGTGTGTTACATGTTCCTGTACCTGTTCCAGTTCCTGTTCCTGTACCTGTTCCTGTTCCTTTTTCTAGCATTCCATACCATCCTGGTCGAGCACAGTGCTGTGCCAAGGTCGTGTCGTGCTGTATCCACGTCTGACCTGCTTCACCTCACCTGACGTCTACCTGCTGCCTAGTCCCAGCCGAGCCTGCCTTGCTGCTGTCTGAGCTGCCACAGGCACCTATACGAACTATAGACATTCACCTGCGCCCTGTTGGCCAGCTGCCTTACCACCAATGCGGTACGGCCCAGTGGGTCCACAGACCCTTCGTGACATGTACATTGGATTGCAGATCCCAAATCAGCACTTTGAGGACCATAAGGCAGAAACAACTACACGTATTTCATTTTCAAAAATGGCTTTGTACTGCTTGTCCTGGTCTAACGAGCCTCGTAAAGTACATACTCCATTGTGTCATGAGAATGTGGTTGATTTTAATGCGTTTTGCTGGACACTGGATAGAGTCGGATAATTTAAGTCATCAGAATAACTGGAATAAGAAATTATTATTAATATAGAATTGCTTCTCCTATACTGTAACTTGTACGAACTCTTCTGTGGCCACATTTTCATCAGAACAAAACACCGAATTAACACCGACTTATAATTCATTTTAATTATTTGGAGAGCGCTGGCGTAACCGCAGCTTCTTGAGCTCCCACAGAGGCTACTAATAATGTTTGTGTGAATACCCTGGTAAAATGCTCACAGTGTCAGCAGACAGCCCAATACTGAATCCATACCCTGCGGGGTGTCTTAAGTACTTCCACTGCCTCTTTCTAAATTGTTTTTAAAAGCAACGAGGTCCCTCTCTGCGCACAAATTCACAGGGCTTCACTGTAGACAAAGAAGTTTCGCAGCGTGGATACCGTCCATGAAAGCCTGTCCCACAAACCTACATGCATAAGCATGCCCGGCAAACCTTGTCCCTGCGCCTTATCCCTGCACTAAGGGGCATAGTGTTAATTAAATATCAGCCGGTTGAAGAGAATATAACTCTCAGACATTGCAAGAGCTGCAGGCCTTCTGGATTTTATGTATTTGTAAAGGTCACCTCCTGATGAGGGATTTGGTGTTGAAATTGATTTCTTCCTCATTTTTCCACAACTGTCCAACTCGGTTATACCTCAAAGTAAATAAATACATGCAGGCATCCTGGGCAATAAGTCACGTATTTTAAGCTACATGCTGAATTGGAATAAAAAGCTACGTCAATTTTTTTATTAAATGTTTGTGAAATGGGGTACACTGCAGTTGTGTATACTAATAAAATGTGGTCTGATTGTTATCGAACTAGACTAATAACACACTTGTACAGTTCATGACTTTTATTGAGCCCATTGAGTGAATATCCACAGTGCAGGGAGAAAAAGTATGTGAATCTAATAACCTGTAGATCCCCCTTTAGCAGCCGTCACCTCCTTGAAATGTTTCCTGTAGCTGCACATAAAATAAACACAACGTTGATTAGGAATTGTGGACCATTCCTCGCTGCACATGGGTTTCAGTTCACCAATATTTCTGGGATGTCTTGCGTGCACAGCCGTCTTCGGGTCACGCCACAGCATCTCCATAGGGTTAAGGTCAAGACTCGGACTTTCCAAAACACAAATCTTCTTTTTCAACTATTCTTTAGTTGATTTACTTGTGTGCTTTGAGTCATTGTCTTGTTGCATCATGGACTGCTGCCCTTACATTGTCCTGTAAAATATTTTGCTTCACCTTTGGATATATTGTTCCCTCAATGATCACAAGGCGTCCAGACCCTGAGGCAGCAAAGCTCCCCCAAACCATGACACTCCCTCCGCCATGCTTCACAGTTAGGAAAAAACTTTGGTGCTGGTACGTAGAGTTCTATTTCCTCCAAACATAGTCTTGTGCATTTGTGATAAAGATGTTCCCCTTTTGTCTCTTCTGTCTATAGGACATTTTCTCAGATTCATTGTGGAACATCCAGGTGGTCACAGCGAACTTGAGACGGGCCGCAATGTTTTTTTGTTTGACAGCGACGGCTTACTTTGTGGTGTCCTTCAATAAACACCATTCTTGTTCAGTGTTTTTCTAATAGTGGACACATGAAGAGAGGTTTTTGCAGTTTGCAGAGTCTTCAGTAGTCCTTGCTGTTACCCTCGGGTTCTTTCTCACCTATTTCAGGATTGCCCGTTGTGCTCTTGGAGTGATCTTACCAGGACGCCCACTCTTAGGCCTCATTCACACGGCAGGGTTTCCCGGCCGGGTGCCGGCCGTTCATAAATCGGCCGGCACCCGGCTGCATTAGGAATAATAGACCCCTAATGGGGCTATTCACACGACCGATTTTTTGACGGCCGGGAAAACCGCCCGTAAAAAAATAGGACATGCTCTATTTTCGCCCGGGTACCCGGCCGCCCGGCTCCCATAGAAGTCTATGGGGCCGGGTAATACCCGGCCATCACCGGGATGTGTCCCGAGTGACGGCCGGGTTTTCCGGCTCTTGCGCTCTATCTCCTCCTCCTCACAGCGCAGAGTGCATGTGAGGAGGAGGAGTTGATGCCATTCTGACGAATGGCATCGCTGTACACGGTGTGGCAGGGCCGGGGTCTACAGCAGGTGGAAGGGAGCGCTGCGCTGGCTCCCTTCTCCTGCTTGTTAAAAGCACCCTGGCTCGGCGACACCTTTGATGGCGCCGCTAGCAGCTGCAGCAGCTGCTGCTGCTGCTACTACTGTAGCGACGCCACTATAGCAGAGCGGGGAGGTATCTCCCCGCTCTGCTATGTGCTAGCCGCACTTTAGCTCCTCGAAGGAGCGGAATCCCCGTGTGTTCGGGGATTCCGCTCCTGGACAGAGCGCTTGATGTCTCTGTCCATATCTGGGCAGTGACATCAGGGGAAACTCCTGAAGCGGAATCCCCGAACACATGGGGATTCCCCTTCAGGAGTTGCCGCTGATGTCACTGTCCGGATCTGCCCGGCCCGGCACGGATGCATAACTTTATGCAAACCGGCCGGGCAGAATGGCCGATTTTACCGGCCGGCACTCGGGCTCGGACGCGACCCGGTCGTGTGAATCCCGCCTTAGGGAGAGTAGCAGCAGTCCTGAATTGTCTCAGTTTGTAAACAGTTTGTCTAAACATGGATTGCGTTGTTTGTCTCAAGGCACGGTTCACACTAACCAATCTTAAGAAAACAGATTTGTCAGTAACCAGGCTTTGTAAGCTTTTATTTAATGGGCAAAGCACCTGTGAAACCCACACTTCCCATCTCATCTCATTAATTAAATTACCTTTTGCCAATTAGCTCCTGGAAAAGTAATTAACACAAAGGTTCACTTACTTACAGAAATTCAGGCAACTCCAAAGGGTTCACTTACTTTTTCTTGCATTCGTAGGTACAATATAAGCGGGCAATGTCAATGCTATGTGGCATAGGAAGAGGAGACCGTTCTTTACCATGACTCACCAAAGCAACGATTCCCAACTCCCCCACTGTCCTCCCTTAACCCACCTCTGTCTGCTCTGCAGTACTATGGGAACTGGGGGAGGCGTTTGTTATGGTCATATCTATGGGCTGACAATTGGCAATGTGTGGAAAGGTGATATTAAAGGGACAGTATGAAATTAAAAGAAGAGTCTATTTGAATAATGCTGAGCTGCAATACCATAAACAACCAATGGAAAGTGTGTCACTGTTTCGGGGGGGAAAAAATCAGACCTTTTTTTCTAATCTCATACAACCCCTATAGTATTATACCTAAAATGACAATGTAGACTCGAGCAAATATGAATAGTATGTGGCATCTATATCAGATAGAAATATTGATATATTACATCCAGAACACAGAGTCAGTGACCTATTCAACGTTGAATCAAAGGCAAATTTTTCCACCATATCTTCCCTCTTTTTATTTCAGCCTTTGATGGAGCCTTCTGACCCTTCCTTTCTGAGGTCCTCTGATCTTTTGGTCTATGTGACACTATTCTCTTTTTTTTTTTTTTATCAAAAAGAACATTTCCACTCATTCATTATTGAACCAAATTTGCTTCTCTCTCTGATGGTATGCCATGGGGCTCAGTCCTTGACTCATACGCAACTTTGATGGTTCAGAAATTTTCCCATGAAGGTGGCACTGACTGTACAGCATGAGTGCACCTAGAAAGGAAACAGATCCCATAACCACAAAAACAGAACTACCAGTTTTGAAAACCAGAAGATTTTCAAAAAATGTCCTGCAATATTAACCCCTTGCCACCACAGCCATTTTTCGGTTTTCATTTTTCCTCTTTTCTCCCCACCTTCCAAAAGCCATAACTTTTTTTTTTTTTTTTTGTCGCCAAAGCCATATGAGGGCTTGCCTTTTGCGGGACGAGTTGACACAATTGACACCATTGTACCATATAAAGTACAAGGAAACTGAAAAAAATGAAATTGTGGGGTGGAATGGAAAAATAATTAGCGTATACACCATTGCTTTTTGTTTTTTGTTTTTTTTTTCATGTTAACTTTATTCTGCAGGTCTGTGTTTACAGTGATACCAAATTTCTATAAAAAACTATTTGTAAAAAAAGAGAGCCGACTTTTTGATAACTTTTTATTCCATTATTTTGGAAGGCTTTTTTTTTTTTTTCTACGGTGTTCATCCTGATGGTTAAATGTTATAATGTAATAGTTCTGACTTTTACAGATGCAGCAATACCAATTATATTATTTATTTTTGTACATTACTTTATGAGAAGAATGGGAAAAGTGTTTTTTTAACTTAAAATATGTTTTATTTTTTGTACATTCATAAAAGCTTTATCTAACAGTTTTTTTTTACTTAAACAAGTAAACTTGAACAAGCAATCGTTCGATCGCTGGTACAATACACTGCAATACCTACCGGCAGATAGTGCTTAATAGAAGCAGAAAGATGGCAGACCTGGGGGCCTTTATTAACCATCGGCACCCCGCATTCGAGTCAGGGGGGGGTGGAGTGACTGAGAAGGCTTCCAACTCTGTTTAATGGCTTAGGGGCTATAGTCACTATTGACCGCGACATCTAAGTGGTTAAACATCCGGTATCAGTGTAATCTCTGATCCTCGCCATTACAGTAAAGTGTCGGCTGTAATATGGAGAGGGCTCCGTCCATGAGCCCGCTCTATACTCCCCCTACCGACTATGATGTAGTGTTACGTCAAATGTCAGTAGAGATGTAACTACTTCTAATTGATAAAAGTGCTTGATATGGGACTATGAATAGTTACATTGTGACATTGGGTAAAAATATCACCTTTTTTTCTTCCAAGTGTTACAACTTCTCTAAAGCTACCTATAGATGTTAGATTGTAGTTGGTTGATCACCCTGCTTTTGTCAAGATCAGTTGACACAGTAAGGAGGGCCTATTATTTTCCCCAAAATACAGTACAGCTGGCCATACACATTAGATTAATGTTGGCTGATCCCACCTATAACCTAATAGGGAACTTGGCCGTCTCCTAACATCTGCCGATGGGCAAAACAAGTATCATCAAGTTTCTTCCTTCAGGAGATAAGCCACTGCCACAGGAGACTGGCAACGCTTCTCCTGTAGTAGACAAGCATGGTTGGAAATATGAATGGTTGTGTTGTAGTTGAGGGAGATAGTTGTTGGTCAAATGAGTATTCGGAAAACAACTAGCCAGCACAAGTGGTGCCAAAGGTTTCTGGCAACTGCTCACCATTTCTCACAATTTTCTTAGCCAAGTAAGTCGTTAAGGGGATGATCTTGGATTTTAATGTTTGGTTGAAGTTTTTTTTAGGCAAAATTTTTTTTTTATAGTTGTCTGTAATTTTGGTTAGTTGTTCTCTTCTAAACAAAAAATTATTCCTGTTCCTGTCACCAGTTTTATTTTGCGATGCTTTGATCTTTTCCCACAGCTGTACTGTAACCATTAGAAAAACTGTCAAAATTCTACCCAAATTTAACAAGAAGTAATCCTTTTCTAATTTTTATGAATCCTACTGTGTGCGCAGAAAATTACCATTGAAGACAATTATATATCCTTGCCATTTATTTTTCATAGAACTTTCTGTCTAAATCTACTTCATGTGTCTTCTTTCATTTAAATGTCACTGTCGTAGGAGAAGCACAATCACTTTAAGAAGTATCAGGAGGTGATAGTTAAAATGTCAAGTACAGTAGCTAAATGATTTATTGTTGGATCAAACCATGTTAATTAAAGGTGACATAAGCATTTGAAAAACTTTTTCTTTTTTTCACAGACCCGATTCCTATTTCTTATTCTAATTTCCATTTATCTTTTCCAAAGATGTTTAAATGCTTTAACATAGCGTAAAATAAAGAAAAACAATATATGGTGGTCCATAGTTGGTGGAGAATTTTACATTGTTCACTCTACATGGAAAATAACTCTCATCATCAGTAATTATATAACTATTGGACCTCTTAACATTTATAAGAATTTAAAAAAAAAATGACTGATAACGAGAAAAGATTCTGTAGACACACGCAGATATAGTCTGTAACAGTGGCACCCATCACCCACAGGCAATAATGGTATCCGTTTCACAGATACATCATGAACCTTCATGACCCTTTCCATGACGTATCCATTAAACGGATACCATTATAGCCTATGGGTGACGGAAGCCTGATGTATTTTCAGCCTTCAGTAAAGTAGATATGACTATACAGACATCCAACTTGTAATATCAACCTGTAAAACTTGTGGTTCTTCCCCGCAGGTCTCTCTCAGGTCGCATTGTTGGCGGTGTCTGGTGGTTCTTCACCCTCATCATCATCTCATCTTACACAGCAAACCTAGCGGCCTTCTTGACGGTTGAGAGAATGGTGTCACCTATCGAGAGCGCCGACGATTTAGCCAAGCAAACAGAGATAACATATGGGACACTAGATTCCGGGTCCACTAAAGAATTTTTTAAGGTTAGATGACATTTTTTCATTTATATCAATGTTTTGAAGTGTCTTCTACTTAATTTTTGAACATTATGGATAGAGACTCTGGCCCTGGTAAATTGTGTATGAGGTAACAAAGCATAACCAGTACTTAATTCGATGAAACATATGGAGAATTTAGTTTTTTATCCTGCAAAGGCACCTAATCCAATGTGCAAACCTTACAAAAAGAGCCTATATCATTCACACAAATGTGTGAAAGTATTTTCAGACCTTCTCAGTAGTGGTGACATATTGTAGTGTTGTGGGGCAAGGACTTTTCTACATTTCTTTTTAACCCCTATCACAATAAGACCCATTCAACTACACCAGTAAGTTCTCTAAAAATAGCCTCCCCGGCGTTCAGCTAATAAATGGCCGACCATGTAATACAAGGACAGGCGAGCTCTGCCAAAGTGAGATCTGCTCTTACCTAGTGACTCTCCACTCTGGACTTCTCATCACACAGCCATAAAGTGACATGATACAATTCTGGCTGCCTGCAACAGCCCCTTGGGGGTGCTTGGAAGCTTACTGCATACAGAGATGTATTATTGAATCCAATCGGAACTGTGTAGGGGGAATATATCAACGGCTGTACGCTAGAATTATAGTTTTAACATATTTGCGCAATAATTCGCGACTATTTGCCTTTTTACACCGTCTCCGCAACTTTCGAAAAAAGTGGGTGAGGCTTAGTGTAAGGGGGTGGAGCCACCGTCAGCCTGACAGATTCACTAAAATTGACACCATAAACTTTCGTAAATTATAGCAGAAATGTACTCATAGCTGGCGTAGATTTCTTTTTCTGGCGCATGGATGGCCAGAGATGCACCTAATTTATTAAAAGTTGTGTGCCTTCTAATAAATTAGGCGCTTTTTACTCCAGCGCTCGTTAGATTAAGACTGGTGTATGCAATTGTGGTGGCTGCAGGCAGTCAGAATTTTATCATTTCGTTCTATGACTTTGCAGGGGTTTTGGAGCTCTGTATCAGAGAAACGGAGCTCCGACCCAATATATTATGAATTAATCAGTGCAGAATTTTGGACCTATTTAGATTAAAAACCAGGATGGATATTCACTTGCTAAAGGGTGCAAAGCATTCATGTACAGTACCATTCTCTTTCACTGCTGTGTGTACTATTTTTGGATTTAGTGTTTTTTTATTTCTCATATCGAGGCATTCTGTGTCCTGACCTTGTTCTTCATACAGATGTTTGCTTTGAGGCTGAAGGGAACAATTTCATTTCCAAGAAGTAGCTAGGGTGTGCTGATAATTAGATTGTAAATTTGCATGTGTTTACTTTTCGTGCATTTTCATAACCTGTCATAAAACTGTGATCATTTTTTTTATTCTTCGTCATCATTAAACCTTCTGTTTCTGGTCTCTCTGCCATAAAATTTACACAAAAGAACCATTTTCACAACTTGTCTCACAACCTAATTGTATTTCGAGACTCGTTTTTGTGTTCGAAGTTATATGAGTGTAAGGAGAGGCGTTTCTTAGGCTGTATCTGATGAAAGGATTTTACTAAGACATTACATTTCACATATGGCCACCTCAAGAATTTCTCCTGTGCCTAATAATATCAGCCTAACACAATGTATATATCCTTTTCTAAACCGTTGCAAAGTCCTCTTCTTTGGTCTTCTGTTTTCCTAGAGATCTAAAATTGCCGTCTTCGAGAAGATGTGGACATATATGCGTTCGGCGGAGCCCTCTGTGTTTGTTAAGACTACTGAGGATGGAATGAACAGAGTTAGAAAGTCCAAAGGCAAATATGCCTATCTCTTGGAGTCCACCATGAATGAGTATATAGAGCAGAGAAAGCCATGTGACACCATGAAGGTGGGAGGTAACTTGGATTCCAAGGGCTATGGCATTGCCACCCCCAAGGGGTCACCTCTGAGGTAAGTAGCTGAGCTCTGCCTAAATGTCCATTGATTTGCTCTTTGGCTGTATACCCGGGGTACATGGAACAAAAACAAGTTTTCCTTTAAGACACCATCCCTTCGTATCATTCATACCATATCACCCATCTGCTTGGTGTCACATCATCCTGTAATACATTTTTTGTGTCTCAATTGAAACTGAGTATAGGAAATAAATAAAGATGTTAGCTTAGAATATAATTTTAGGATGTTTTTAGATATGTATATTTGGAAACCGTAAAAAAATAAATTCTGCCTTTTCAAAAATAATAAAATAAAATAAATTAGGAGGCAGTAAAAAGGTCAATTTAATAGGACAAATTATGGGCTCTCTGTTATGTGTTGAGATAGAAAGTGACGTCAAATCAGAAAAGACTCTGTGAAAATAAACCATACCCCAGGTGAGGTCCTATTAAATTAGAGTATCCATATGACACTGAACTGGTGGAGGCATTTGGTCCTAAAAGACCTCTAGAAGTTTCATCTTAGTGTTTGACAATAGCCTGCTATATGTGTCCCTTCCCTCTGCCATACGTTTCCCTTCCCACTGCCATACATGTCCCTTCCCTCTGCCATACGTGTCCCTTCCCTCTGCCACACGTGTCCCTTTCCCCTCAGCCATTTAATAAATGATGTCCTATGACTTATTCCCCATCAGTCCTGACTCGAAAAATAAGACGAGTTCTGTTCAGAAGGAGACAGGTTGGTTCACTTCTGGTCACAGATTAATACTCAGGGGGACCATTTAGTAAATGCTATTGTGTCCACTAGTTCAGTTTCAAAAATAATTGTATCCTCTAAATTAACTTGACCAGTCTGAGTGACATGCTTTTGTTAAAGAGGTTATCGAGGATTAGAAAAAAGGGTCTACTTTTTTCCCGTAAACAGCGCCACTCTTGTTCATAGGCTCTGTCTAGTATTGCAGCTCAGCCTCATTCACTTGAATGGGGATGAATTGCAATACCAGATAGAGCCCATGAATAAGAGTGGCGATGTTTCCGGGAAAACAAACAGCAAACCATTTTTTCTAATCTTGAACAACCAAAGATCAATGTTGGTAAGGGCCATAAAACCATGTAATGCCGTGTTAGTATTTATCAATTATGAACCAATAATCATTAATTATAATAAGTTTTCACCAGTTGATGTAAGGTAGGCTTCCTGTTCCTCACAAAGGATCTTTGTGTACACTTTTTGGAATTTGTCAGTGATAATTCACCTTTTTTTTTTTTTACTTTGCCGTCTTTTTCATCCTCTTAATCAATTTAAATTCACACCATGTTCTAAAGTTTTCTAAATTTAAGTGGTTTGACAAGAAATATATTTAGGAGTTTGTAAGGGCAGGGTTTGACTGACAGTTTAGTGGAATGATCCTGACTTACTGTCTGATAGGTCATTAATAATCTCAAAACAAACTAAAGGGCAGATGAAGGGAGGTAGGATGAGTTTGCCCAAATAGATATCTCAACACATTTTATGCTCCTTCAAATTCAAGTAAATATTTAGGTTTCAGCAAATTGAACATGTAGAAAAATTCCCTTGGAGGTTTTTTTTTATTTTATTCCGAATTGAAAAAAACAACTATTTTTTTTTGGCTTGCACACTTAGGCAGACTCAGATCTAGAGATAATGAATATTCTTATGTACGTCTGGCACTTCTTGTTCCTACTGCCAGGGAGACAAATATACTATCGGAGACAAATGCTGGATCGTGGATTGTGGCCTTTTTTTTTCTCTCCGGATCGGAAAGAAAAAACTTTTTTCTTGTGGTCTGCACACTCAGGCAGACGCAGATCCGTAGATGAAGAATTTTCTTATGCACCTTCACACTTCTTATCCCTACGGCCAAGGAGACAAAGATACCATTGGAGATCCAATGCTGTATCGTGATCTTTTTTTCTTCTTTCCCATATTATATAAGGGGGTCATGGGAAGGACTGCCAGGGGACTGTATGTTTTTCTTTAATTATGGTCCCCTCATTGTGCCCATGATTGCAGTTATTGACACAATGGGAGACGTTTATTATTACTGGCGCACCGTACAAATTGGGCGCCAGTCTCTCTATCAGAGCAGCATGTGCAAGATTCATCAACAGGGCGCATACACTGTTGAGAAATCTGTGGCAGGAGAAAAACAACACCATGTCAGACCTAGCATCATTTTCTGAAACTTTTCTAGTTGGAAAAGTGTTGCAGAACTTTAGTAAATTAGTTTCGACTCTGAAGCCCCACATACTTTCCCTGATACTTTCCTATGTGTTGGAAAAAGAGGTGGAGGGGCTTCATAAATATGGTATTCTGAAAACTGGTATAACACATTGATAAATCTGCCCCATTACTCCAAAGTTAAGCACAATTGTAGTTTACCTACAAAATACAATTAATTTCCTGTAAAATGTGTGAAATATTACTACCGTGTTCCATTCATAATTACAAGAAAGAGGACAGAAGAAAGTAAAGTATCGGTCAACTAGAACTAAGGTGTCCCACAATGTACCAAGCTGCTCCTGGGCCATCTAGTGACTACCATTGACCACCATTTTTGGACTCATCAACTTTAGAGAGTATATGATTGCGCTGCTACAGTCCTAATCATTAAGAAGAGTACAAAATATAGATATGTCCTCCCTTACATTTCCTCATATCTCAAAATATACTGAGATGTGTGGCGCGAAATTACTAGCTTTGAAAACAACACGATTTTGCAATACTCTATCACGAGATGTCTATGCGTGGCCACCCAGTGTTTCTGATGGGGATCGCAGTCTGTCAAGGGTTTTGCTAGAATTTTGCGATTCTGTGTTGAATGTGTTAAATGAGAAATTTGAGTCCTTAACCAAATTCAAGCAAGGGTAAGGGTGGTACATCTCGAGGCTAAACTGCTGACAAACCAGGACCCAAGGACTCTGGCTTCTACAATATATTATCCCTCGGCTACCTGTTGGCCACCATTGAAAACACTTATGCGGTATGAACCTTCTATCTTATTCTAAGCTTAATTATATTAGGATGCTCCTGAATACTTCATTTTTAATAAACATTTAACTAAATCAGTTATCTTTTTACTAAAGAAATACTTACAGATGTGTCCTCCCTTATCTTATCTCTAAACCCATATATACCGAGATGTATGGTGCGAGATGTTAAACAAACATGTAAATAGATGCCTCAGATGGATGTCAACTGTCAGCCATCCGTCACCACAGACTCGAATGTTAAAAATTCGTATACATTTTACATATACTTTTTTGTTTTGCTAGATGGCCCGAGATTGTATTGAAGACGTATAATAACAAATTGTATACCTTAACGTAATTCAAGAAAAGTTAAGGGTGAACACATCTGTAGATTGCAAACTAGACCACAGACCATATTTTGTAATGAGATCTAATGACATCTGGCAATCTGATGAGTCACTGCGGGGTACTGTACATTTAATAGATTTTCACTAGGTGTTCAAGAATGCATGAAATCGAAAATCCAAAATATAATTATTCATTATGCAATGATCAAAAAATATTGGATGTTTTATCCTTTTTAACCCCAACCATCATGTCCATGACCAACTTTAGCCTGGTCAAAGATCTCATTAACCAGTGATGGTACATTGCTCAAATTTTCACTAGCCAGAAGCTTTAATTGAAGCTCCTTTGCCCCAATGCAAAATCTGTAACAGGGCTCCAACCTACCATGTGCTATTTATAATACTTGTGTCTTCTTATTTGGCAGAGAGACCTTTGTGCACCATCAGGAACCTGGGCTCGGGTGTGACTGCTACCTCTGCACACCCTGTAGCTTCATCCCTGTCACTACCTATAAACAGTTTGAGAAAACCAATAAGGGAATGCAAATGTATTTCCTCCACCTGACACAAAACATATTCTTCTACATGTAGGCTGCAGCCCTCTACATTTGCAGACACATGTCCTTGTCCTGTTTCACTCACGAGATCATTTTGTAGCCTGAGGGTATAAGAAATAAACTGTCTTGTTGCAGCAGGAAAAACATGAAATGTGTGCAGACAGTTCAAGCAATATGACGGAGGATTGTTGTAAGTGCTACGGTGTAGACGCATTTTCAGATAAAGGCTTGTTTTATTGTATAGTACGACTAAAGAAAAAATTCTCTTATCCTTTGAGTCTCCAAAGACCGGATCACTCTTATTTATTGCAAATCTTGAAAGAATCAAATTGATTCTACCATCTTTACTAGAGACTACTATACATATCTACTTTTATTTTTTCTGGCCTCCAAATCGACAGCACGTGCGGCTGCTATAAGGTTTATGGGTAAGGAAGCCCCAACTCAAATAGGTAACACTCTACCACCCTTCTATAGACCCTACCACCCTTCTATAGCCCTTACCACCCTTCTATAGACCCTACCACCCTTCTATAGACCAGGGGTCTCAAACTCGGCCAGGTAAGTGAGCCGCATATAGAAAAAATGTGAAGTGGTCGGGCCGCATTACTTTCAAATTTGATACAATACAAAATTATTGTTAATCAATTAGTTATTTGAACTACTATAACACTATATTACTATAATAATAACAACACTACATTACTATAATAATACCGCTAGGTTTAAAATTTGAGATATTTCTCCACGTGCTTATTTCAACAATCCAGTTTTCCAGTTTAAGTGTCGCTAAATGCAGTCCGGCGGCTCAGTTAGCAGCGTTTGGCAGACACACATGTCAAGATTGGGCAGCCCCTTTTTAGACCAAAAAGTGCCACAGTGCCCTCTGTGGATGCTGCCGCAGTGCTCTCTGTGGATGCTGCCACAGTGCCCTCTGTAGATGCTGCCACAGTGCCCTCTGTAGATGCTGCCACAGAGTCCTCTGTAGATGCTGCCACAGTGCCCTCTGTAGATAATGCCACAGTGCCCTCTGTAGATAATGCAACACACCCCTAGATAATGCCACAGTGCCCTCTGTAGATAATGCCACAGTGCCCTCTGTAGATAATGCAACACACCCCTAGATAATGCTACAGTGCCCTCTGTAGATAACGCAACATACCCCTAGATAATGCCACAGTGTCCTTTGTACATGCTGCCACAGTGCCCTCTGTAGATGCTGCCAGTGTCCTCTGTAGATGCTGCCACTGTGCCCTCTGTGGATGCTGCCACAGTGCCCTCTGTAGATGCTGCCACAGTGCCCTCTGTAGATGCTGCCAGTGCCCTCCATAGATGCTGCCACAGTGCCCTCCGTAGATGCTGCCACAGTGCCCTCCGTAGATGCTGCCACAGTGCCCTCCGCAGATGCTGCCACAGTGCCCTCCGCAGATGCTGCCACAGTGCCCTCCATAGATGCTGCCACAGTGCCCTCCATAGATGCTGCCACAGTGCCCTTCATAGATGCTACCACAGTGCCCTCCGCAGATGCTGCCAGTGCCCTCCGTATATGCTGCCACATTGCCCTTCGCAGATGCTGCCACATTACCCTCTGTAGATGCTGCCACCGTACCCTCCGTAGATGCTGCCATCGTGCCCTCCGTGGATGCTGCCACAGTGCCCTCTGTAGATGCTGCCACAGTGCTCTCTGTAGATGCTGCCACAGTGCCCTCTGTAGATGCTGCCACATTACCCTCTGTAGATGCTGCCACAGTGCCCTCTGTAGATAATGCCACAGTGCCCTCTGTAGATAATGCAACACACCCCTAGATAATGCCACAGTGCCCTCTGTAGATAATGCCACAGTGCCCTCTGTAGATAATGCAACACACCCCTAGATAATGCCACAGTGCCCTCTGTAGATAACGCAACATACCCCTAGATAATGCCACAGTGTCCTTTGTACATGCTGCCACAGTGCCCTCTGTAGATGCTGCCACAGTGTCCTCTGTAGATGCTGCCACTGTGCCCTCTGTGGATGCTGCCACAGTGCCCTCTGTAGATGCTGCCACAGTGCCCTCTGTAGATGCTGCCAGTGCCCTCCATAGATGCTGCCACAGTGCCCTCCGTAGATGCTGCCACAGTGCCCTCCGTAGATGCTGCCACAGTGCCCTCCGCAGATGCTGCCACAGTGCCCTCCGCAGATGCTGCCACAGTGCCCTCCATAGATGCTGCCACAGTGCCCTCCATAGATGCTGCCACAGTGCCCTTCATAGATGCTACCACAGTGCCCTCCGCAGATGCTGCCAGTGCCCTCCGTATATACTGCCACATTGCCCTTCGCAGATGCTGCCACATTACCCTCTGTAGATGCTGCCACCGTACCCTCCGTAGATGCTGCCATCGTGCCCTCCGTGGATGCTGCCACAGTGCCCTCTGTAGATGCTGCCACAGTGCCCTCCGTAGATGCTGCCACAGTGCCCTCCGTAGATGCTGCCACAGTGCCCTCCGCAGATGCTGCCACAGTGCCCTCCGCAGATGCTGCCACAGTGCCCTCCATAGATGCTGCCACAGTGCCCTCCATAGATGCTGCCACAGTGCCCTTCATAGATGCTACCACAGTGCCCTCCGCAGATGCTGCCAGTGCCCTCCGTATATGCTGCCACATTGCCCTTCGCAGATGCTGCCACATTACCCTCTGTAGATGCTGCCACCGTACCCTCCGTAGATGCTGCCATCGTGCCCTCCGTGGATGCTGCCACAGTGCCCTCTGTAGATGCTGCCACAGTGCTCTCTGTAGATGCTGCCACAGTGCCCTCTGTAGATGCTGCCACATTACCCTCTGTAGATGCTGCCACAGTGCCCTCTGTAGATAATGCCACAGTGCCCTCTGTAGATAATGCAACACACCCCTAGATAATGCCACAGTGCCCTCTGTAGATAATGCCACAGTGCCCTCTGTAGATAATGCAACACACCCCTAGATAATGCCACAGTGCCCTCTGTAGATAACGCAACATACCCCTAGATAATGCCACAGTGTCCTTTGTACATGCTGCCACAGTGCCCTCTGTAGATGCTGCCACAGTGTCCTCTGTAGATGCTGCCACTGTGCCCTCTGTGGATGCTGCCACAGTGCCCTCTGTAGATGCTGCCACAGTGCCCTCTGTAGATGCTGCCAGTGCCCTCCATAGATGCTGCCACAGTGCCCTCCGTAGATGCTGCCACAGTGCCCTCCGTAGATGCTGCCACAGTGCCCTCCGCAGATGCTGCCACAGTGCCCTCCGCAGATGCTGCCACAGTGCCCTCCATAGATGCTGCCACAGTGCCCTCCATAGATGCTGCCACAGTGCCCTTCATAGATGCTACCACAGTGCCCTCCGCAGATGCTGCCAGTGCCCTCCGTATATACTGCCACATTGCCCTTCGCAGATGCTGCCACATTACCCTCTGTAGATGCTGCCACCGTACCCTCCGTAGATGCTGCCATCGTGCCCTCCGTGGATGCTGCCACAGTGCCCTCTGTAGATGCTGCCACAGTGCTCTCTGTAGATGCTGCCACAGTGCCCTCTGTAGATGCTGCCACATTACCCTCTGTAGATGCTGCCACCGTACCCTCCATAGATGCTGCCACCATGCCCTCCGTGGATGCTGCCACAGTGCCCTCTGTAGATGCTGCCACAGTGCTCTCTGTAGATGCTGCCACAGTGCCCTCTGTAGATGCTGCCACAGTGCCCTCCGTAGATGCTGCCACAGTGCCCTCCACAGATGCTGCCACAGTGCCCTCAGCAGATGCTGCCACAGTGATGTCAGGGGCTTGCCCAGAGCTGGATTCCCGGAGCAGAGCCGCTTCTAGCACTCTTCCTGGGATTCCAGCTCTGCTCCTGACATCACTGTCCATATATGGACAGAGATGTCAGGGGCAACCCCAGAGCTGGAGTCCCGGACAGAGCGCTAGTAGGCTCTTCCTGGGACTCCAGCTGTGCTCCTGACATCACTGGGACTCCTGCTCTGGGGAAGCCCCTGACATCATTGTCGATGTATGGACAGCGATGTCAGAGGCTTCTCCAGAGTCCCAGAGCAGAGCCTATACTAGCGCTCTGCCCGGGACTCCGGCTCTGGGGAAGCCCCAGACATCGTGTGTCCAAACATGGACACCGATGTCAGGGAATTCCACAGAGTCCTGGAGCAGAGCCGATACTAGCACTCTGCCCAGGTCCCCGCTCTGGGGAAGACCCTGACACACTGTCCACATATGGACAGTGATGTCACGGAATTCCACAGAGTTCCGGAGCAGAGTCTATACTAGCGCTCTGCCCGGGACTCCGGCTCTGGGAAAGCCCCAGACATCGTGTGTCCAAACATGGACACCGATGTCAGGGAATTCCACAGTCCCAGAGCAGAGCTGATACTAGCCCTCTGCCCGGTACTCCTCTCTGGGGAAGACCCTGACACACTGTCCATATATGGACACCGATGTCAGGGTCTTCCCCAGAGTCCCGGAGCAGAGCCGATACTAGCGCTCTGCCCGGGACTCCGCTCTGGGGAAGACCCTGACACACTGTCCATATATGGACAGACATGTCAGGGAATTCCACAGAGTCCCGGAGCAGAGTCTATGCTAGCGCTCTGCACGGGACTCCGGCTCTGGGGAAGCCCCAGACATAGCTGTTCATATGTGGACAACGATGTCAGGGAATTCTCGGAGCAGAGCCGATACTAGCGGCTGTGTCCCACGAGCCGCAGATGACAGCCCCAGGGGCCGCATGCGGGTCGCGTGCTTGAGACCCCTGGTCTACAGGGTGCATGGCAAAATCTACAGGAGGGCACTATACTGTGGGGGGCCACTAAGCGGACATTATACAATGTAGGGGTACTACAGGTGGCATAATACTGTGGGCACAATTAGAGGACAAAATACTGTGTCCTTGAAGGGGTTGTAATATATTATTAAATATTATTATTATACTGTATGGGGGCACTATAGGGGCATTATAATTTTTTTTTGGGGCATTTTTTATTAATGATGGGGTGGGGCGCCGAAAGATCATTTCGCACAGGATGCTATCTATCCTAGGGCCGGCCCTGCTTGTAGATCATAGACTAAATAACAGCATGCAATGTCAATCAGCTGCTTCTAAAGCCAGCAAGATATTGTCATGTATTAAAAGAGGCATGGACAACGATATAATATTACCACTTTACAAAGCATTAGTGCGGCCTCATCTAGAATATGCAGTTCAGTTCTGGCCTCCAGTTCATAGAAAGGATGCCCTGGAGTTGGAAAAAATACAAAGAAGAGCAACTAAACTAATAAGGGGCATGGAGAAGTTATGGGGAAAGATTAAAATAATTAAACCTATTTAGTCTTGAAAAGAGACGACTAAGGGGGGACATGATTAACTTGTATAAATATATTAATAGCACATAAAAAAAAATATGGTGAAATCCTGTTCCATGTAGAACCCCCTCAATAGACAAGGTGGCACTCGCTCCGTCTGGAGAAAAAAACAATTCAATCTACAGAGGCAACAAGCCTTCTTTACTATGAGAACTGTGAATCTGTGAAATAGACGACCGCAGGAGCTCGTCACAGCAGGAACAGTAGATGGCTTTAAAAAAGGCTTATATAATTTCCTAGAACGAAAAAATATCGGCTCCTATGTGAATGTGTGGAATTTTTGTTTCATCCCTTCCCTTTCTCCCATCCCTTTGTTGAACTTGATGGACATGTGTGGTTTTTCAACTAAACTAACAATGTAACTATGTAAGTTCTATGGGAGCTACGGAAACAGCTGAGCAAGCGTGCTTGGCTGTTTTTGTAACTCCCATAGTAGTGAATCAAGCAGGTGAGGGTCAGGGGAGCGCCATCCTACAGATAGTTGCAGGTGCCAGAGGTTGGACCCCACTACCTATCCTCTCTATATGTCATAAATGTCTTAGATGGAAATACCCCTTTAATTTACAATTTGCTTTATTGTCTTGCTTCTTATGGAAGTATAATATAGTATTATAACTTAGAAGACTTGACTAGAAAGAAATTAAGATCAACATCCATTGTTGCGAAGTATCAGTATTTACAGATAGAGTTGTCAAACCACTTAAACAAAAAAATAAATAAAGCAAATTAAATAATGGAAAAAAAATGACTTTTCTATCTCCATCCCATCCCAAACATCCTTCCACGTTTCATTGCACAGCTGACGGGCCTTGTCACCTACCCTGAGCCGGGGGCCCTGCTACCTGCATTCATATTTCATATGTTCCACCTGTTACAGCCTTAGGCTCATTGCTAAAGGTTTGGTCTGTGTATGTGTGTTTTGTGTCATTAGAGAATCACTCAGAAGGATTGGTGATCCAGTTTAATCTCTATTTCTCCCCTATATGCTTTCCAAAACATGAGACACCTCACCCCAGCCCCCCGCTGCCAAGGAACAGGGATAACATGGAGGTCCTAAAGGAACATGACGGTCAATATTGCTGTTGACCATTACCGTTGGCCAGTAATTGGTTTTCTCACAATTCTTTTTTTCCCACTGCAAGATCCATCCTGCTTCCTCCTGTAGATTATTAAAGCACAATTAAAAAGGCACAATCGTTTTCCCTTTTGCTACTGCTCAGCGCAGTAAGGCTGCAGCTCCGTCACCAAGGTTAACAATGGCTTTGTTATAATAAAAGTAATGTTAAAGAAATTGTTTTAGTCTAATTCATCATTAGCGCCGTGAATTAATGTACTATGTGGAAGGTCACATACAAGTTCTCACATGCAAAGGTTAATCAGGTGTATAATGTACTTATTTGTGACAATGGGGAAAAAAAATTGTCTAGGTTCGGGGCTGTTTTTTATACTGATGACCTATCCACAGGATAGATCATCAGTATATGATCAGTGGGAGTCCAACATCCGGACCACGAACTGATGAGCTGTTCCGGCTGCCTCCGGACTCCGGAAGTTTTGCAGTGGTCGTGCCGGAAGCTGAAGGCTTCGTACACTGTATAGCGGCCGTGCTGCAGCTCTGCTCCTTTTACAAGTGAATAACAGCAGAGCTGCAGTAACCCAGCACAGCCGCTATACTGTGACCGGACCCTTCTGCTTCTGGCATCGACATAACAGAAGTGGGCAACTTAATGACTTATATTTGCTGAAGATTTGGGGGTTTCAAATTAATGCTTATTTAATACGTATTATTCGCCAGTATTTATTACAATAGTTTATTTAGCAAAAAATAGTTGAGAATTTCTCATATAAGGCAATTTAGTTCATGTGTTCATATTTAGTACGGTTTTTTCATTAGGGAAAAACTGTTAAATTGTAGTAACATATACTTGCATGTACATTCTTTAAAGACTGATATGTTCATTTATGTCTTGCCATCCCAACATATATAAAGAATTTAGCTGGTGGTCTCAAATTCTGAAATATATTTGTATCCACCTTTTGAAGACTTCTTATTCAAACTTGTATACTGTGTATTTACAATGTTTCTCTACAGATCATAGATGTTTAACTCTATAGTTAAATATTTTGTGACTTGCATTTAGGTATCAGTAACCTCACAAATAGCTTTGAGCCCCTAGTTACATTTAGATGAAGACCACTGATGACACTTATGTTAAAACTAATGCAGACAGAATAAAATATTGGTCTCACCCTTCGCAACAAACCATAATTCTCCTGCAAAATGCCAACTTGGGTCCCGGTGATTTCCATGGATGATACCTCTGCTCAGAGTTGGGCTGGGATGGGGCACAAAGAAAATCTTCACCAATTATGTGAATTCGGATGGAGGTCTCCTTGGCATGCAGTGGTATGGCGCCTATTAACCTCTCAACTGTCAGGTTTTTAGTTGTCACCTAATTGGTCAACTGCTTACACCTTTTAAGCAGGGTTGGTGTAAGCACCAGGCAAACTAGGGCAGATGCCAGGGCCCACCTTGCTTGGGGGACCATGGTGAGCTGGGTAACCATTCTCTATGCTTGTCAAATAGAGGGAGGGGTAGGTTTTTTTTTTTTCTTTCTATTCAGAGGTACGTCCTGTTCTTAGATTTGTAGACGTTCTCACAATTTATATGCACAATACAATAATTAAGCATATTCTGTAAAGTGTTTAAATTTAAATACTTAAAGAACTTTCCATGTCTGCACCCCCAACCTGAAAGTATGCCACACTCTACACTTCTTTTATATATACTGGACTTACTTATTGAACTACTGCCTTGTCTGTGCTTTAAAAAAAAAGCCTCCATCTTGATTCTTAGATTTCCCCAGCTTTCTCTTCCTCTCTGCTTTGCTATCTTTCCCATGATGCTTCAGCACAGCATCACATGACCAGCTAAAAACCATACCATTTCTGCATGCTGGTGGATATTGTGATTATCATTCCCTCTATATTCTCCTAAAGAAGCTGAGAAACCATAAGTATACAGGCAGGGGGGCTGCACTATATTCTTCTACATTACACTGGTGTGACAGTGTCTGAGTATCAGTGGACTCCATAGACTCAAGTAGAGAAAGTAGTCACCGAACCGGATTCACACTGCTGCTAAGCCGCTATCCCAGTTTGATGTATAGAGATAGAAGCAGCAAGAAAAATAACAGAGAGACTGACACATGGAATACCAGAATGGTACATTGGAAAGTTTAGTTTTGGCCGGAGTGTCCATTTAATAAAAATAAAATAGACATTAGTGTACAACAAAAGCAATAGAGTGCTAATAAGTGTATCATGTAAATCTTGGTAGTACCCTGGCTGTATATGCCTGCATTGCAATGGGTTCATATGCATGGCTGTAACGCTACCCATACTCAGCATGTCGATACGCTTGCCTGCATTTACACTGCAGCCCTGGTAAATCTATATGTGATATATAATAGACACAGTATATACAAATATCCTTATAAGATGCCATTTATCTGAACACTTGCATGCACTGCGGTGACGGAGCTGGAGTAGGGGGCACATGGTGGTATAGGATGAAACTTGCAGCTGGTTCACCTATCCTTGTCTCATGACCTCATGAGTGATTTCTCAAGCTGTAACTTATCGAGTGTTATCTATTCATTTTTAAAGAAATCCAGTAAACCTGGCAGTATTAAAACTGAACGAGCAGGGGCTTTTGGACAAATTGAAAAACAAATGGTGGTACGACAAGGGAGAATGCGGCAGCGGGGGAGGTGATTCCAAGGTCAGCCCCAGTAAGAACAAACTAGCGGGTAACAAAACAGCATGATAGTAACCAGCAACTGCCCTGTACACCTTTTATGCCAAGGCCCCGGTGCCATTCTAGTAACAGATTGGTTTGCGTGGAAAAATACAGTAAAAATGACACTATTAAATATGATGCACTACATGATAGAACAGGATTATATAAAAACAAAAACATAAAAATTTAACGTCAAAAATTGAAAAGTAACATCAATCATACTTGAGGAAGATTGCAGGTAAAATGTTTTTTTTTTTAATAAAAAGTATCAATGGAATAATCTAATATATTAAAATAATAAAACTTAAGACAAACTGCTCCTAGTTACAAATGTAAAATCTAAAAATAATTATGGATCTGGAAAATTCAAAAACCTCATGGTTATTACTTCATTCCAAATCTAATTTTAATCTATTGAGTCGTATAGGACATACATGACAAAATTAATCAATATTTAATCCCCTATTTAATCCCCACATTTCACTGCATGCACCAAATATTTGCCTCCCGTGTTTTAGGCCAAGTGAGAAGAGCAAAAATTTGGAAAAAATTAGGCAACCAAGTCACCGGGTGCAAGAAAGTGGCTCATCCACAGGCAAGGGACGGGGGTTGCTGGTTACTCAAAGTGATATAGTTAATACTCGTCTGGCTTGGCTGGAAGAGAGGGGAGAAATGGGTACTAGGGGATGGAGGGTAAGGGTGGGGGAGCTTGATAGAGTATTGAAGCGTATCACTTTGTCATGGTTCACGCATACGTCAATGAATGCCTCAATGAAATGTTGCTATGCTACTGAATAACATAAAATAACATTGGTGATGTTATTTATGTTATTTCCCATGGTTTGAAGAGGTGCTGTAAACCTAGCGGTATTGAAACTCAGTGAGCAAGGCGTCTTAGACAAGCTGAAAAGCAAATGGTGGTACGATAAAGGGGAATGTGGAAGCAAAGACTCCGGAAGTAAGGTTAGTCACGCCCATAACAGAGTTCCCACCAATAATCACGTGATGCTGCAGGGGCCTTCTGATTGGTTAACAGAGTTTTTGCTGCAGCAAGCCATGTGTTTTTTGTTTGTTTTTTCAGGTTCCGGTCCCTAATTTAACACATATAAACATTTTACCCAATTTAAAGACATTAGTATACTACCAATATTAACACTTACTAAAACCAAAAATATATGGTCATATACTGCACTACAAAATTAATAGTCAAAAAGAACATCTGAAATATTTTTACAAAAATAAATATTTAAAATGTGTCATTGAAAATGTTTCATTTAAAATGTAACTTTTCAAAAAAAATTCAGATTTTTTTTATGTTTAACATTTTTAATTATTGTTATGGCCCAAAAAATCATTCTAAATTCAATGTTTTTATTTAATTTTTATTTCTGTACTAAAATACAATTCAAATACAAACTTTATTTTATTTTTATTAGTTGGTATTTTTCCAGTACTTAAAAAAAAGTCCTCTAATTTTGTAGGCAATACATTAAAAAAATGCATAATAATTACAAATGATATACACTAAAGTAATTTTTCACACATAGCTTTCTCTATGTTACTAGATCTCAGATTTGGTTCCAAAATATCTATTTAAATCAGATTCAGATATGTGCAGCCCCAAATACCAGAAGTGGAATAATGCTTTTGACTTAATCTCATTGGTTACAAAAAAAACACACAATGGCTACAAACACTATCATTAAGTAACATAAACACATGAAGAACTTACATTTTAAACTATTGTATACAATACCAATGCTGAATTAAGGGTCCACTTCTTTCAGAAACAGCGCCACTCTTTTCCATAGGCTGTGTAATAGACTGTGTGTGATATTGCAGCTAAGCCCCATTCATTTGCATTCAAATGTTCTGCAAAAACCATGGACGAGAGAGGTGCTTTTTTTAATAATAATAAGGAGACCCTTTTTTCACATATTGGACAGCCCCCTTAAATTTAAAATGTAGACCTATGATAATTGAATCTACAAAATCTTAGTAACCTATGACCTGTGTGTATACATATATATATATATATATATATATATATATATATATTTTAAAAAAATACAGTAGACACAATTGCCTACAAGAGATCCACATACACATTGTTGGTAAACCAATTGTGTAAAACTGTAAAAGTTATATTGCCAGAAGACGCCAGTGCTCAGCAAAAATAGCTATAGAAATGTGAAAAATATTACACCTGTTTTTAAAATGTACGTTTTAAAAAATATATATATTGGGTCCCTATAACTTTCTGTAGTCCCTAGATCTGTTATAGGCAGCATCTACCACTAACATGTGGCATTTATAATACTGATGTCTTCTAAAGTGGCAGAGGAGCATTCGGGTATTCCTAGGCTCCAAGGTGCCACTGCACCCCCTATAGCTATACTTCAGGTATCAACTTGGTAATATAGCTCAGCATGCCCTACAAGATCTAATTGGTATTTAAAATATGAGAAAAGTTCTAGGAGCTAGGTGGCCACTCATGGAGACAACACCTGTCCATATTCTCTTTTAGGGCATATGGATGTCATAGAGGGAGTCCGCCGCTTGGGATCCCCTTTTATGAGCCATAACTTAGAGTTGCTTTGTAAGAGTAGGTCCTGTTCTGGTAGACTGGAGCCGTCCATTTATTACTACATTTCCACTGCAGCAGCCAATGTTGGTAATGTTGGGAACATCAGCTGTTTGCCTGGGGTGCTGGGAGCTCCGTTTTGAGAGGTAATTTCTCTGATGAGACAACCGCCTTGAAGAAGAAGACATTTAAAGACACCAACTTTTTATGCAATTATAATATTTAAGGAAATATTTGATGATTATTACTTTTGAATTGTTACTACTATTGATTGACATCAATATTTCAAGGAATTTAGGAAAATACATTAAAACATCCATTTGAGCACATACCACCATCACATTATAACAAATCACACAATAACATGTTGTATGACACAGAAGTCATCTCGAATGATATGCAAATAAGGCATATATTATCTACTTTAAAAATAAAAATACTGATTTTTTTTATACTCAAATCAAGGCTTAAAATTTGAACAAAATCTGTATATTATAAAGACTAGGAAAAATAATTTTGCAATGGACAACATAAAACAAGAAAAACAAACAGCAAACAAATAAATAAAAAAAGATACATTTCACAAATCAATTTAAAAAAATTATAATAATAAATATATTGCCTCTAAAATAGGTCAACTTGATTAAATTGTCAATGTACCCAAATAAGATGATGTGTTAAATACTGATCATAGTATAATAATGCTATTTGTAAGGTGTCTGTAGTTCGCTACAGAAAAGTTCCCACAACACAAAATATTTTTTCTCTTTGATTTCGATTATTCTATTCCATTTTCATGTTATTTTAATTTCTGTATGTTAGGCTGAATTGTGTTTCATGTGATACTTTAAAGAGTCCTAAAAAATTTATGGTCTATCCTCAGGAAAGGCCATCAATATCTGATCTGTCGGGGTCCGAGTCCTGTCACTCCACCGATCAGCTGCAGCGCTCGTACGAGCGCTGCTTCCTCTTCATTTCCTTTACTGCTCACACTGTGAATTGTCGATACACTTGTAGCGGCAGTTCACAGTATTACAGTGAATGGGAGAAGGCTGTAAGATTAATAATTCTTTGATCTACTGTATCCTGAGGAATGGCACATTATTTCTTAGGACTGGAAAACCCCTTTAATTGAGAAATGCTCAAAAAAATTCCAGTGTAATTCATAATATTTTTTTAGATACAGTAATCAGGACTCTTTTAAATGCTAGCAAGATATCCCATGTGTCACAATGCCTTATGTAGAAATGGCTGTGTCACTGTGTATTACATAGTAGATTGACATGAATGATATTTGTATATACAGTGCTAATTATTTCCTAACTATACGTGAAGTAGCCAAAATATAAAATATAGCGTGAGTTGTGTTAAAGTGTTATTTTTCCCAGAAATCCAATCCCCACTGTGGTTTGAGAGGGGTCGGGTGTTCAGACCCACACCAATCAGTCATTGATAGCCCATACTAAGTTCAATGTTATATATATATATATATATATATATATATATATATATATATATATATATATATATAGTCGTAGAGGGACATGTACATGTAGGTTGGATAGCCTACTGCACCAATTTCCTTAGGCCCCACAGTGCCTTTCTAAGAGAGCCCACCATAGTGTAATCAACAGTGCCTCAGAGTCAGCCACAGTGCCTACAGTAACAGCTATAGTGCCACTAGCGTTCACAATACTTGCTGTTTTATGTTCCTGCCTCTTAGTTTTCAAAAAGGAAGCTAAAAGTTCAAGAAAAATGTATTACCAGGTGAAGTGCTCTGCGATCGATTGCTTTTACTTGGACAAAAGAATCATGTCCTGAGACAGCAGAACTGCCCTCAAGAACTGTAAGGCACTTCACCGGTGAGGAATGCCTCAAAGTTTGAGAAGCAATGCTCTATAACTCTCTAGAGCAGCTCCCCAATATAATATCTGAGTGTCATTGGGTTTGACTGGCACTATACAATAAGGCCTGGCAAGAGCAATACACTTTTTCTCCCTATTCAAGTCTACTTTACTCGAAGGGACGTAGCCACATTATATTTAGGTGCCATTATACAGACTAGTTTAGCTCACTGGGTCAAGAAAGGGTCGAATGAGGAAATTGACTAAACCCTATCCGAGTGTATTAACTGCATTTTTATATTTAAAGTGTACTGAAAATAATTTATGGTATTAATACATTTGGGGCATTTATTTGGAAAGGCCCTACAGTCTTTTCATCTTTGGTTCCTACAATTTTGTATACTCATGTTTGAACACTGGGAATATACAAAAATTTAACGGTTGATGTGTGTTTTAATACATACAATCTTACTTAAATTGACGTGTTGGTTATAATGGACTAAATTTATAAAGAAAAAAAAATACTCCAGACCAAAAGTGGAACTGTTGCCCAAACAGATTCCATGAGATCCAACATATTACATGAAACACAATTCACCTTTTGGGGGGTAATTTACAATAGGCAGTAATTGGGCAATTTTGACACCAATGATCTTTTATTTGTGGAAATATATTTAATCAAATGTTCAGAGATATTCCACGGCCAAACAGATAAAAGTTCCTTCTTGTTCAGGCATTTTTGGTCAAAAGAGAGTGGTATAAGAAGATATACAGGTCGCTTTAGTCAACCAGAGGATCCTCTAGTGTTCCAGGTTCTGATCTGATACCAGTCCAGTTACAACAGGGCCCATGGCCCATGAGCTCCTGAAGGGCATAACCCAATCTGATTATTTTACTGTTGGAGTGGATGACCTTTTTTGGTTATTTTAGATTACCCAATTTTGGATTAGATTTAGATTACCTTTATTGATTATGTGGCCTGTGTTCAAGAGGCTCTATCACCACATTATAAGTGGCCTATATTGTACATGATGTGATCGGCGCTGAAATGTAGATTACAGCAGTGTTTTTTATTTAGAAAAACGATAATTTTTGACGGAGTTATGACCTATATTAGCTTTATGCTAATGAGTTTCTCAATGGACAACTGGGTGTGTTTTACTGTATGACCAAGTGGGTGTTGTACAGGGGAGTGTATGACGCTGACCAATCAGCGTCATACACTTCTCCCCATTCATTTACACTGCAGATAGCGATATAGCTATATCGCTATCTGCAGTCACATAAACACACTATAACGCTACTCATCTGTCATGACAATGAATATACATTACCTCCAGCCAGGACGTCATGTGTATTCATTCTCCTGACCACTTCTGTAGCGTCTCTGTGAGTTACAGCATAACAGGCGTAGTCTCGCGAGATTACGCTGTAAGCTGTCATTCACAGCGAGATCTCACTGTGCTTTGCTGTAAATCACAGAGACGCTACAGAAGTAGTCAGGAGAATGAATACACATCACGTCCTGGTAGGAGGTAATGTATATTCATTGTCAGGACACTGCAGTAATGTTAGTGTTTGTGTATGTGGCTGCACATAACGATATAGCTATATCGCTATCTGCAGTGTAAATAAATGGAGAGAAGTGTATGACGCTGATTGGTCACTGATTGGTCAGCGTCATACACTCCTCTGTACAATGCCCACTTGGTCATATAGTAAAACACGCCCAGTTGTCCATTGAGAAACTCATTAGCAGAAATCTAATATAGGTCATAACTCCGTAAAAAATGATCGTTTTTCTAAATAAAAAACACTGCTCTAATCTACATTACAGCGGCGATCACATCATGTACAAGATAGGCCACTTATAATGTGGTGACAGAGCCTCTTTAACCATTTTAACAACTGAGTTAGCCAAAGAATATTTTCCACTGGTGGTCCCAGGCCAAGGTAGAGACAAACCACTTGATATAATTTATCTTTAGCCTAAAGCCAGATTATAAATCCAATCGTGTTGAACATGAGCCATAGAGATGCATATAGACCAATACTACCAAATACACTGCAAGGTTTTGCTCACCTAAGGAACCCTGTGTACCATCCTAAAATATTGTAAGCTTTTGTGAGATGCAACCATTGTAAATTACCCCCACTCCTGTCTATTTTTCTTACATGTAGCCATTATTTACACTTTATGCCCAAGTAAAAACATTTAATACAATCTAAAAAAAATTATTTTTTTTCCCTATTATTATCATCACTTATTTTATGTGCTATGATATTATTTTTATGTTCTTTCTTAGCTTAAAAAGCTCAATATATTTTTTCATTCCTTCAGGTCCTAAGCATATCTGAGAAGATTATTTTCATATTGCATGTTGAAACGGAGTCGACAGAAATCACTCTACAGAAACATATCGGTTTACATCTAAATCACTTAGTATTGTTACTTTAGCATTAAAATTGTCTATATACGGAGAATATTGACCATTAAAAGTATCGTACTAAAAAGAATAATATTAACAACACTGTAAGTGACCCATTCATAAATTCATATCCCTTCACAAACACACCACATCAAACCACCAGGTTCTTCTACATTTTTGCTCGTAAATTGAAGGCCCTGAAAATAGAGATGGTGGGACTGCTGTATTCACTGGGCAGCATTGGGTGCATGCTTTAAGTCAAAGCTTATGTTGTCTGGAGGGAGGTGGGTTTTGGGGCTGTGCAATGCAATGATATGGTGGTGGGAGTTGGAAGAATGTCCGGATATTGTAATGGTGTGATCGGATCTGGTTGTGTATGTCAGACGCCAAGCCTTTTTGACATGGTAAAGTAACATAAATGATGTCGCATATCAGTGCTAGAGTGTGAATTTTATTTTATTTTTTAACTGATTTTATGTTTATTTTCCAAAATAAAAAGGTAGATGAAGCATTGGCTCACAACTGAAATCAATAACCTATTTCTTCCAATTCAATACGGTATAAAATAAACTCCATGCCCTTTCCATGCTGCCTGTGCCATGGTCCACCAACTAATAAATTCATATTAGTGTACGACACGTCATCACGCTAAGGGTTTAATTAATGGGAGGGTAGATGAGGCGTGAGCAAAGAATAGAGATCAATGCATAGGTAATACTAATTGATTAGCAATTTTTTTATTAAACAAAAGTTGGACAACAAGTCGACACAATGAGGTGTGAATATACCAGAAAAGACAAAAAAATAAGAGATATTTCGAAGTAGATTAGATTCAGCATTTGTTTAAGAAGGAAACAAGCGCAAAGATATAATAGAGAGTCAAAGAAAAGGTAGCAATGGAGATACTTTGACAATGGGTAATTAGGACAAGATACAGTATCGGGGCAAAATGGTAGAGATATGTTTAAGTAGAAAGATAACCAAAAAAGTATAGAAAGGTACAATTATAAAAAGATCAAGAGATTCACATTGAGAAAGTTAAAAAATACAGCCAGTCCGCTGTTGCCGTCTGCTTGGGTGTCCAGCTACCTGCCTGTGTCCGGCTTACCGCTATTAGCTTCTATCCACCTAGAAAAAAAATTAACAATTATTTTCTTAATGAAGATGACCTCCTACCTAAAAAATACCACTTACCTTGGGTCCCGCAATACAGTGGTCTCTAAGCCCATATCTGTCAGGCTTCAAGTGCACAGAATGGTGGTATGACCCACCCAGGCATGATCACCTGCATATAGAAGCAATGTCTCTGATGGTATTATCAATGATTTTTTTTAATGGACATATTGGATATTTTATGACTTAGCACCTCCGTGCCTCAAGAATTCAGTCACTATTACTATTCATGTAGCCTAAAGTGACATTACAAGAAGAGGACGGTAAAATTCTGGTCCTGTATTCTCAAAAATAAATGATTCTCTGTCCAATTCCTTTCACAAAGAAGATCCAAAGTAGACAACCCCTTTAAGACTGTAGGCAGTTCATGGTGCTAGTTATGAACCAATGCTCAAATATACCTGAGAAGTTCTCACATCTTAATAAACTGAGCTTTTTTTTGAGCCAGGCTTTATTTTAATTGTAAATCAGCTTTTGCATTTACTGCTTCGCTCAACAAATTTAAACAAGCATAAGATTTAATAGCTGTTCCCTCTCTTGTGCTGACACAAATTTATTATGGTTGCACAGTCTTTAAAAAAATATGGGCAATTTCTAAGCCGTGGAAATTTATTTTTATTCTGACACTTAGCGTAACCATCCCCACAAGATTATTCTAGAATGTGCTTTAAAAGTGTACAAACCACATCCAAAAGGCTTAACACCTCTATTGGTAATTTTGTGAATTCCGGTAGGCATAAAGGTGGTCGGTGGTGCTGCCCGACGTATGTTTGTAGTTTGTTGACATGGTCAATGGCATATGAGAAAAGTTGACATAGTTGCCTGAAGAAGCTTGAAGATGTCCTCAACATATTTGTTGCTCTTATAACACATTCTTCCCCTCCCTCTTTCCCTGCTCCTATCTTCTGTCTCTGGTTCCAGGATAAAACAAGTGCACTAAGCCTAAGCAATGTCGCTGGAGTCTTCTATATCCTGATCGGAGGTCTGGGACTGGCTATGCTGGTAGCACTAATCGAGTTCTGTTACAAGTCCAGGAGTGAATCCAAAAAGATGAAGGTGGCATCACATCTCATGTCGTATCACCCCCCCCCCTTTTGTTCCAAACTAGCTTTTTATATATATAATACAATGTTTTTAGTAGGATTATTAAATCTAGATACTCAGCAATGACCACCACTATATTATCAAATTAGTTTAAAAGTTATTTATGTTGTTTCTTCCTTTTCTGTACTATAACTAGTCATTTCGCATCTATAGTTAGTGAAGGGTTTCCAGTAGTTCATTTATGGGTTTAGGGATTCCCAAGCATTGACATTTTTGGTGTACCTGTATTAACAGCAGCTTGGCTGTTTCCATAGATCCCACAGACTGTAATGGAGACAGCAGCATTGCCCATTTCTTGGCCACCATCAGCAATTTTACTTGGCATAACAGGGGTCGTGAGGCCTCGATTCTTATGATAGGACCCCCAACTATCAGACATTTATGATGCCTTTTATGAACAAGCCACAAACGTCAATGGTCGGAAAAACCCATTAAGGGTTGAGCAGAAGCTTATGGTACTGTAGTACTAGATATAATTTTACATAGTAGGTTATTACAATGAAGAACCCTGAGATTATTAATAAGCAAGGACTGAGTCTTGAATGTTACAACATAATAAGGTAGATAAAGGTAAGAAAATTAAGTCTTATCTATCTTCTATCCTGCACACTGTTTAATTTGGTTAAAGGGTCGTCTGGATTAGAAAATCTATTTTTATACACGTCCTCTGTTCAGGATCCTCATCTCATGACCAGAGTGGAGAGCGGTTACAGAGAATGTCTTTCATTCTGGAGGACCTGCTCTGTCCTACATTACACAAACAACCCATTGATTTTAATGAGCTAAGTGTAATACTTAATTTCCCCTGTAGTGGTGCTGCAGGGAAATAGAACATTTCCTGCAGGTTTCACTACAGGTTTCGCTACAGATTACAGCAGATCGCTGGATGTACCAACAGGGGTACAATTTGTGATCATCTTATTGTTAAGGGACCCTTCTAACAAGTAGGGATTATCCAAAATGGAGAACCCCTTTTAAAATAGTTTACCTATTCACTGACTAAATTGTTACTCTGTGTAGCATAGCAGAAGATTAATATGGTAGCTACATTTAGATGAGAGCAAATTCCATGGCACTTACCCGCATAGGTTAAAGGGGTTTCCCCACAAAGTACATTTATCACCTATCCAAAGGACAGGTAATAAATATATTATCTCTGGGGGCCCCACCACTGGGACCCCCACCGATCTCTATAACAGGAGTCCCGACCCCCTTTTATCCTCACTGCACGATTGCAGTGAGAAGCATTTTGAATGTGCTGCTGTTCCATTCAATGTCTATGGGTTTGATGGAGACAGCCCAGTACAGCGCTCGGCTGTTTCCGTAATTTCTGTAGACTTTAAATAGAGCAGCAGCGCACATGCGTTACCACTGCTCCATTCAAAATCCTCCTCACTGTGATCGTGCAGTGAGGAGGAACTGGGGTCGTGACCCTGATTCTAGAGATCGGTGGGGGTCCCAGTGGTGGGGCCACAGTGAATATACATTTATCGCCTATCCTGTCCTGTGGATAGGTAATAAGTGTCCTTTATGGGAAAACCCCTTTAAAATTCTTCTTTATTGAATCATAACAATAATAGTCAAGGCATGATGGGAATATAGGAGTGGCCACTTTATACTAGTCATTACAATAAAATCAGCATATCAAATTGTTTGCCCATAATAAACTAATCGATTAGCCAGATCAAAGGGCGTCTACAGAGTGTCTATCACTTTGGATTACCCAACACTTCTGTGAATTACACAGACAGTCCATTGATTTTGTATAATGCTTTATTGTCGCCGACATTGTTGGGACACTGTACATAACAAAAAAAAGTTTTCCAAAGCAGACAACTCTTTTAGATTCTATGGGGCCTAAGGTGCCTGTCCCAAGCAATTCCACATTTTGTTCACATACACGTCAGATGACATTACAGGTGAGTAACAGCAAACTCATCATTTCGAATAGTTTGTAGAACCCCTTCTTTCACAACTGAAAAACCATTGTGTGCCCTGATCTAGTTAATCTTCCTACTGGCATCTGAACGAAAGGTCTCCAGAACTTAAAGTACATAGATACAACTTTCTTATCAACATTATAAGAATACCTATAAGCTGTAGGGTCAATTAACACATAGTCGTTTAGAAAAACATATATACATTTTATTAGGTATAACAATATAACAATATTAAAAGATGAATCATGCAGAGCATGAAATAAAACGTCTGTCAGTTACAGAGGACATATGGGTAACACAAGAATAGCAATGAAATAAATAAATACGTGTACTACTAGACCGAGATGAATCTAACCAGAAAAATAATTGTAGCTTCTATATGAATAACAACGTGCAAAAAATTGCAGAACATATATAAGAGAAAGCAGAAGTGAAAAACTCTGCTACAGTTGGTAATAATGCAGATGGTTAAAGCAAAGTAGTACACAAGGAGTAGAGCGTATGACATACCCATAATAGCCCTCTGCAAGGAGAGAACGTCAGTCCCGACGCGCTTCCCCCGGACGAAGGCATTTCGCCGAAACGCGCGTCGGGACTGACGTTCTCTCCTTTCAGAGGGCTATTATGGGTATGTCATACGCTCTACTCCTTGTGTACTACTTTGCTTTAACCATCTGCATTATTACCAACTGCACTTGCATCTATTAGGTCTATCAACAGGCAGTTATCTGACGTTACATTCCAGTCATTTGTAGTTACCTGTAGCAGAGTTTTTCACTTCTGCTTGCTCTTATATATGTTATGCAATTTTTTGCACGTTGTTATTCATATAGAAGCTACAATTATTTTTCTGGTTAGACTCATCTCGGTCTAGTAGTACACGTATTTATTTATTTCATTGCTATTCTTGTGTTACCCATATGTCCTCTGTAACTGACAGACGTTTTATTTCATGCTCTGCATGATTCATCTTTTAATATTGTTATATTGTTATACCTAATAAAATTTATATATGTTTTTCTAAACGACTATGTTAATTGACCCTACAGCTTATAGGTATTCTATTGATTGTTTAGGGCAATACACCAAGGTTCACTTGGTTTCATTATGGGTCTAGTGCATGATATAGGTACTCACACAGTATACACCTACATATATATATATATATATATATATATATATATATATATATATATATATATATATATATATATATATATATATATTAACTAGACCTCCCCTGCATGTACCAATAGGTTTATATCAACATTATAACCAGAGTAAAATATATGACAACTACTCAAGGTTATATTTTGTGACATCTAGGGTGGCTGACCATTCCCTTCCACTACAGGATGGTAGATGTTTGAATTTGTAGCTTCATGGTCTATATTGTGGTCTAGATTTAGTACCTGATTCAGAACCAAGGAGAGGCACTAAAAATATGGCAAAACTTTGAAATGTGGGTATTTTTTTTTATTAGCTTCTTTATAATAATTAATCGAAATAGTGTATTATATTAAATAGTACTTCAGTACCACAAGTTTGAAATACCAAAAACATAAATATAAATTGAATTTTTTTAATCTTGGGGTTAAATTTCTCTTTGGGACAAAGTTTTATATTAGAACTCATATCTTCAAAAATGTACATATGATAATGTTATATGATAGAAAGGACAGGGGTTTAACCCCCTATCCTCCTCAAAAGGGTTTCTGTTTAATTCCACAGCAAACGGTAACAGAGACGGTCCGTATGGCAACCTTACCAAGACCTTCAACAGCAGGAGGAAGCGGAGAAAATGGAAGAGTGGTCAGTCATGACTTCCCAAAATCCATGCAGACGATTCCATGTATGAGCCACAGTGCAGGTATGGCCCTAGGAGCAACTGGATTATAATACCAGCAGACTTCACACTGCCTAGTGAAGCAATGATGACCTTCCCCCTTCCAGTGCCAAAAACACAAAGGACACATTTTATGGACTTTTCGCAGTCACTCAAAGATCTATTTTTTGTTATTTTATTTTCTTTGTTCTTTTTGCCACCTGAGGCAAATCTACAAGACAGTAACTGCAATAAAGAGCTGATTGGGGAAGAGAAGAGAACCTACACTGTGGGCTGGACATTTGAATGTTATCAATAGACTCTGATCCCACAACGGTTCAACTCATCAACTCTTAGTATATTCAATTGTTTTAGAGGAATATTTTTTTTTCCATATTTGTTCCTTTTTTCTTATCTTTTCCTGTGTTCGCTTTCTGAATAAATTTGGGCGCACATTCTCCTGGCATTTCCTTCAAAGTTAGGAGATACAACACTGGAATGTCCTTCATATGAGCAGTACTTACGTTTTGAAATGGGTGTCTTCTTCCTCTAGAACTAAGCACCAAGTGACAAGAACCAGAGAAAGTAGAGAGATTCACAGTGAGATGCAGTACTTGTACATATAAAATCAGTGGAATAGTAAAGAAATGGAGTAGACTCAAGCATCCACAGCATCAAAGATGGAAGTCGATCTAAGTTTCATGTTACGGTGGCCAAGATTATAGGACTACTTAAGAAACATACATAGAGTGGAACAGAATTTACCAGTGGAAAGACAAATGTGACAAATAGAGACATCAGTTGTCTTTACTTGCTTATGTGATCACAACTCTAAGCCATGACTATCAATACTTGAGGACATCGGTCGTCTAACCAACAGCACATAAGAAGAAGAACTTAAGACCATTCATCGAACTACCATCTATGACTGCACATAAAGGCATATCTATTCCAATAGACCCAAGCAGATGAGGATACAGATATAAGTCTCAGTTTGCAAACCCGATAAACTTGATTTATACTTGTAACTTCTTAACACCGGCTAACCATCTGGATTCTTTTGAGGGTATGAAGTCCCACTTAAGCCACCATGCACTGTTCAGTGGTATTATTTGAATGTTCGCAATGTTAAATGTTAAAAAAATAAAATAAAAAAGCAGAAAAAATACACATTTTGCCAGCAATCATGGGAATGTCACCAACGTCAGGAGTTACAAATGGACTGTACTTGGGCTCATCGGCTATCATGTTGACAGATGTCATGGAGATAGAATTATGCATTTAACACCCTTCTTCATTCATCTACAAATTCATTCTTTTTTTTATTTTCAGTCCCTCAGTCTTTCCCACACATGGAAGGGCTGGAAGGGTTCAATAATATCCCTCAAATGGCCTCTTTAAAAAAGTTTGTTCTGAAATATTCGGGTTTTTTTTTTAAATTATTTTTGAGTTCCTATTTTGGTGTATGAAGAAAACAGATGTTATCCTCTGAACCTCTTTTAAAGCCTATGTTACCATTTTGTAGTGGAAACATATCCTTTTTACTTAATTCCTCAAAATTATGAGGAGCTATCCAGCCATCTGACTCAAGGGCCTTGCTACTATCGGAACTGAACTTGACCATGTGATAAGGGCATTGAAGTGAACAAAACAGGTCTTGCACAGAGAAGGTCTTACTTGCTCATTGACTTCAAGACAAGACTTGGTGGAGTGCAGGACACAACAAATCAGCATTGGAGATGTTGAGTGTTTCACTTGTAATTTGTATTTTTATTACACTTTCTTAAAAACAGAGGTGTGGAACCAAGCTCGGTTTTTACCCCGAGAGTGGACTCCACATTTATTCCCTTCAGGCGTTTCATTCTGTTTTTCCTCTTTGATACCTGGATATTTTTCTCCACAGAAACTGTATTTGTTTTAACTCTGATGTCAAAAGTGCTAAGCGAGATTCCGTTTGGTCAAACAACAGAAGCATTGTTTGGTTTGTTTTTAAGATGTGATGGGGAGGTGGTATTTCTCATCGACATCTCCTTGCTTCTTGCGTATCTCCTCTTTGTTTTCTTTTTTTTTCCTTTGAATTAATATAAAATGGACGTTATTCCTTTCTTTGAGGCAGTTACTTCTGTATACAGTTGTGTGTAAGTGGTTTGAATGTGTCTGTACAATAGTGGCACTGGGGTTCAGCCTACAAATCAGTGGTGAATGTGGAATCTTCAGTGTTAATAATCAGAGTAACTGAACCAATTTGGAGGTTGTGCTGCATACACTGCCGGATCAAGGTTAAAAGGGGACCCGCATTTGACCCCCTATTGCAGCCACATATAGGAAAGTTGGGCGCACATGCATATGGCAGTCTATAGTTTTGGAGAGTTATGGAAATATCCAAGTCAGTGACTCTGACGATAACCCTGTTCACATACGGAGTTCTTTGGCACGGTTTTTAACGCAGAAACGGCCGAAAAGGCCTCCCATTGATTTCAATGGGAGGCAAAGGCGTTTTTTTTCCAGCGAGCAGAAAAAAAACTCACGGGAAAAAGAAGCGTCATGCCCTGTCTTCAGGCATTGACATCAATGGGAGGCAGAGGAAGCGGTTTTCGCTGCATTCTTTGCCTGCGGCGCCCAATGGCCGCGGCCGAAAAACGATGCAAAAAACGCGGCAAAGAGAGTGCAGGCAAGTAAAAATTTGAAGGAATTTTAATGCAGATTTTTCCGCCTGCTAAAAACTCTGTGTGAACAGGGCCTTAGACTTCAATAGACAGAGCCACTTGGGAGGAAACTGTAAAACTGTGCACAACCACTACAAATGTGAAGGCATTGTACAGTATGGAGCTGGGTATGCAGTGAAGGGCAAGGAGAGCTCGGCAGAGTGCCTCAGCTCCTTCAATTGGCTGATTGGCGGACGTGACGTTAGTCGGGCACCCAACGATCAGATATTGATGGTCTATCCTTAGGATAATCCATTCATTTTATGTCACTGGATAACGCCTTTAATACAAAGGGCCCAGATCACTTCCAGCGATGCATCAATATCTTTAGTGTTTACATAGCTCTTAAGTAAAAGTTAATGTAGAAGGTTCTGTATTATTTTAGGTATTTTGTGTAAAATGGATATGTAAATTAGAACTCATTGATTAGAAGGTGAGTTGAATACCATTTTTTAGTTTACACATAGAATTAATCTGCATAAAAACAGATATAAACTTTGTGAATACATTCTTTCTTTTGCACTAATCCTGATTTACAGCCTGTGCTATAGCCCAGAACTGCAATCGCAATTCTGCAGGCTTCAGAGCTGAAATCCACCAGAATTTCTTGCTGACTCACCATATGTACACCAGGCAGTGTTGTAATCTAATGTAGGAAAAACCAACAGTCCCACTGCATTTATTATAGGAGCTCCGCTAAGCTGTTAATCAACAGCAGAACTGTGAATGCAGCTCTGGACTATAATACAGACTGTAACTTAGAATCAGTACAACATAAGTAATGAAATATACTTACAAAGTGACTCAACATTTTTACAGCTATATAAAAGATGTAAAATGGTTATTTAAAGATGAACATGTACTTTAAACATTAATTCCTTCAAAACAATACATTTCAAGAGTATTTTGATGACTACGGTATATTAGGGAGTTGCTTAACTAGCAGTTACCCTGTTTAAAAGGGTTTTCCCATCTTGGACATATCCACAGGATACACAATAAATATCCGATAGATGCGAGTCCCGCCTTTGGGACCCGCTCCTATCTCTAGAATGGGGCCCCCTAAACCCCCTTCTAATTTGCTCGGCTCCCACTGCTCCCCGGACACTTTTTGGTTAGGTGGTCAGGAGTTATGGAAACAGCATAGCACTGTGAACTATGCTGTTTTTGGAGCTCCCAATTTCCGGAAACAGCATAGCTAGCCGTGCTACGCTGTTTCAGTAACTCCCATTCACTTCTATGGGAGTTACGGAAAAAGCGTAGCTCGGCTGTTTCCGTAACACCCGACCACCTAACCAGGAAGTGGCCGGAAGGCAGCGGTAGCCGAGCAAGGTAGATATGCCATAAATGTCCAAGATGGGAAAACCCCTTTAACATTATTAGAATTGTTTTCTTTAACAAGCTGTTAATAACCCTTCCGTTGACCTCCAGGAGACAAACTCACAGTCAGTCAAAATAAATGTCACCACATCACGATAGCTTCCATCAGCATTTCAATGACAGAATACAGGACCCTTTAATAAACTCAAACCCTCCCTTGATGTTTGAGACAATGGTCACCAGTGAATAAGGTAGGTGTATGAGGGTTTATTCTATTATATTGGCAAAACATCATATTAAAGAGGACCTGTCACCTCTCCTGACATGTCTGTTGTAGTGAACACTTGTATCCCCCATGAATTAACAATTCCGGAGCATGTTTTCTTCGAAAGCTGGTTGTACCTCCTAGACATTTAGGAGGGTGTTACCATTCGCGTGGTCAAAGAGGTGTCAAGGGACACTCCCCCAACTGGTAACAGCCAGTTAGCAATGTATTTATACATTTGCAGGAGGAATAATAGAGGAACGGTACAACACAGGGTTGAGATTTTTATGAGGAATACAAGTATTTACTAAAATAGACATGTCAGAAGAGTCCTTTAAAGGGTTATTCCCACCATAGACATTTGTGGCATATCCACAGGATATGCCAAAAATGTCTGAAAGATGCGTGTACCAGCTCTAGGACCCACATCTATCTATGGTTTCCGTTAGTCACCGTTATGACAGTGTTTCATTGTTCTTGACGTAACCCTGTCACAATGATGACAAACGGAAACCATTAGCTAAGTTTCCGTCACCATTTAGTTCAATGGTGAGGGAAACGGAAGCTAAGGTTTCCGTTTGACTTTCTGTTGAGGGGTTAACCCGACGGAATCCTCTGGCGGAACCCCTCAGCTGAAATTAATGGTGATGTGAACAGGCCCTTAGTCCTATTTTATTCATTTAAATCCCTGCTCATTCTGAACTTAGTCCCGTGGGTGGTATTACTCAACAATTGACAGACTTCCCTGAATGAAGTAGCAGTCAATCACGAGTAGGAACGCTACTAAATATTTTCCCCCAAAACTATATATCTACCTGCTCAGCTCCACTTGCTTTCCAACATGCTGTCCACAGATACAGATGTAGCCATCTTTATCTGGACTTGTAACATATTAAAGGGTAACTAAACATTCAACAAACTACTGATATGTCATAGTGACAGGTCAGAAGTTTTGATTGGTGGGGGTCCGAGCACTGAGACCCCCACCAATCGCTAAAACAAAGTGGCAGAAGTGCACGTGTGAGCGGTCAGCCGCTTCGTTTCTGTTCGGCTTTTCCGGAAAACAATGTATCGGAGTACGGGCTCAATAGAAAATCTATGAGCCCGTACTCCGATACATCTATTTTCCAGAAAAAGCCGAACAGATACGAAGCGGCTAAGCGCTCACACGAGCACTTCTGCCGCTTTGATTTAGCGATCAGCAGGGATCTCATTGCTCGGACCCCCACCGATCATAAATTCTGACATGTCACCATGACATGTCAGAAGTTTGTTGAACTTAGATACCCTTTAAATACACAGTGGCAATAAACTTTAAATTGACTTTTTCAATAACTTGTCAGTGTCTTTTGTTGTCTGATATCATGCTGCAGCAAGTTATTAGGGTCAAAATAAACTTGGCTACATTTGTAGGGCACCATGTTCAACATGACAGTTTCCTCTTAACAATTACACCAGAGAGTTTATTTGACACCAAGAGGAATCAGAAAGTGGAACTCGGACCTTCAGAATGGCCTCATACACTCCAAGTGTCAGGTATTGTAACTGCTCAAATTAATGCCATGTCACCTATTTCACCTTTATCAGGCTCTCCCCAAAAATGATATCCATTGTACATAATGAATGCCATACTGACCATTAGGGCACTAGTGGCCATAGGTGGACTTCAACCCCTTAGTCACTTACAAGTAAGTTCTCCTTTACTGGAATTTGTCAACCCAACCTAAGTATATCATGGCTCTAATGGAGTATTCATTTATGTGAGCCCATACCACTCTCAGTCTGCCACTGCATACATTGTAGTAGTCACTAGCAATTGCTTGAATTCAAAGTTAATATGTGTCCTATTTTTCTTCCTAGATTGTATTTTAGTGTCCCTTTAAATTGCTAGGGTTTTCAGATAAGACTCCTAAAGTTACCATGCAGATATTGCTGTGGTTGCATTTGAACACAGGACCCCAGTGTTACACACTAAGCCATATAAAGAACTATCTAACAGTCATGGATGTACATACTATAGAGGCTGCCATGGGGATGACTGGTGGAGAAAAATCAGCTTTGATTGACCCCATCCATTTCCTAATGGATGGTGTGGAACCACCCTTCTCCTGTTCACAAGTACCACAATGTTAGCAAATAAGTAAGGAGGGAAATGGTCCGAGGTTCGCACCATGCTTTTCTCCTATCTACCTAACCATGCTCTAAAATATTTATCCTTATCAAGTAATAATTATCTTTGCTTCAGTATCTAGCAACACTTGCCACTATTTTATAAGAAATCACCCCTGTTGTGTTTCCACATATCATTAACACATGCATGGGATTGATGGAGGTGACGGTGGTCAATGCTGTCACAAATGCTACTGAGGGTAAGTGTCCTCATCAGGTCTTCCTACCCTCCAAACATGGGTCCTTCTATATGCATAAATGTTCATTATAAGAAAATATAATTGGTCTATAGAATGTCAGTAGAGGATTCAGGGGATCTTCTTGATCTGTAAATATATTGTTTATACAGTTTTGACTTGTTAGTTGGCTATGTTCATCAGGAGGACATCATCTGAGGGTGTAAATGGTGGAAGAGTTATAGGGAACAAGATCTTCTGTCCTTCATGTTAACTGACTCCAGGAACGCTTTACCAAGTTACCAAGGGTATGTATGTATGCATATATATATATATATATATATATATATATATATATATATATATATATATATATAAAGGGTATTTGTCCCTATGAAATATCCTTTACCTTAGTTGTCCATCAAAGAGAGGAACTACTGGGAGTTGGTGTCCCTATCGGGGAGTGTGAATGGCAGCAAGCTAAAACATGTGCATCTAGTGAGGCAATCCTTGTTTGACAAGTGACTAAAAGGTTTTGCGACCTAAGCTAAAGGGACCTAAGCAACAGGACTAATTTTTAGAAATGTGATCAGGTCACTGGAGGACTCATGATCGAAGAAAGCCGAGTCCTGTTCAAATTTCAATGATTCTATGAAGTATGATTGTCCGTCAGCCATTGACTATGATTAAATTGGGATGGTCGCTCTACTAAAAAAAAATGTCTATGTGCCGTAGCTTAGTCCTTAAAGTGAACATCAGTCTGATGATCTAGATATTTTAGAAATATGCCTCTGTTTTTGAGATAGCAGAAGGTGTAACACCTTCTTGTGTCTCTGTTCAGTGGCGTAACTTGCAACTAATGAGCCCTAATGCAAAATCTGTAACCGGGCCCTATAATACTGGTGTCTTCCTATGTAATAGAGAGTCCTTGAGCCACCCCAGGCAAAAGGGCCTGGGTGCGACTGGTACTACTGCACCCCCTATAGCTCCACTTCTGTCTCTGTCGCTATGGTTTCATGATCTTGGCAACAACTATCACCGTAGCATAGCAATTGATCTAGTGGCCCATACCATATATCACATTTATAAGGTAAACACATGATATACAGATATGTGCATTTAGTATTTTTTATATATATATATATATATATATATATATATATATATATATATATATATATATATATATATACAGTGGAGGAAATAAGTATTTGATCCCTTGCTGATTTTGTAAGTTTGCCCACTGTCAAAGACATGAAGAGTCTAGAATTTTTAGGCTAGGTTAATTTTACAAGTGAGAGATAGATTATATAAAAAAAAAAAAAGAAAATCACGTTGTCAAAATGATATATATTTATTTGCATTGTGCACAGAGAAATAAGTATTTGATCCCCTACCAACCATTAAGCGTTCAGCCTCCTCCAGACCAGTTACACGCTCCAAATCAACTTGGTGCCTGCATTAAAGACAGCTGTCTTAAATGGTCACCTGTATAAAAGACTCCTGTCCACAGACTCAATTAATCAGTCTGACTCTAACCTCTACAACATGGGCAAGACCAAAGAGCTTTCTAAGGATGTCAGGGACAAGATCATAGACCTGCACAAGGCTGGAATGGGCTACAAAACCATAAGTAAGACGCTGGGTGAGAAGGAGACAACTGTTGGTGCAATAGTAAGAAAATGGAAAACATACAAAATGACTGTCAATCGACATCGATCTGGGGCTCCATGCAAAATCTCACCTCGTGGGGTATCCTTGATCCTGAGGAAGGTGAGAGCTCAGCCGAAAACTACACGGGGGGAACTTGTTAATGATCTCAAGGCAGCTGGGACCACAGTCACCAAGAAAACCATTGGTAACACATTACGCCGTAATGGATCAAAATCCTGCAGTGCCCGCAAGGTCCCCCTGCTCAAGAAGGCACATGTACAGGCCCGTCTGAAGTTTGCAAATGAACATCTGGATGATTCTGAGAGTGATTGGGAGAAGGTGCTGTGGTCAGATGAGACTAAAATTGAGCTCTTTGGCATTAACTCAACTCGCCGTTTTTGGAGGAAGAGAAATGCTGCCTATGACCCAAAGAACACCGTACCAACTGTCAAGTATGGAGGTGGAAACATTATGTTTTGGGGGTGTTTCTCTGCTAAGGGCACAGGACTACTTCACAGCATCAATGGGAGAATGGATGGAGCCATGTACCGTCAAATCCTGAGTGACAACCTCCTTCCCTCCACCAGGACATTAAAAATGGCTCGTGGCTGGGTCTTCCGGCACGACAATTACCTGAAACATACAGCCAAGGCTACAAAGGAGTGACTCAAAAAGAAGCACATTAAGGTCATGGAGTGGGCTAGCCAGTCTCCAGACCTTAATCCCATCGAAAACTTATGGAGGGAGCTGAAGATCCGAGTTGCCAAGCGACAGCCTCGAAATCTTAATGATTTACAGATGATCTGCAAAGAGGAGTGGGCCAAAATTCCATCTAACATGTGTGCAAACCTCATCATCAACTACTAAAAATGTCTGACTGCTGTGCGTGCCAACAAGGGTTTTGCCACCAAGTATTAAGTCTTGTTTGCCAAAGGGATCAAATACTTATTTCTCTGTGCACAATGCAAATAAATATATATAATTTTGACAATGTGATTTTTTTTATTTTTTTTAATATAATCTATCTCTCACTGGTAAAATTAACCTAGCCTAAAAATTCTAGAATGTTCATGACTTTGACAGTGGGCAAACTTACAAAATCAGCAAGGGATCAAATACTTATTTCCTCCACTGTATATATATATATATATCCTTTATTAATGCATGTGTCACAGTTTTTTCATTTTTACTACATATTTTTAAGGATGAATGATTTGACTGATGGATAAGTTGATGCTGCCCCCCTGCAGGCCAGTCACTGATCCAAGTCTTCTCCCTTTGGAGATCAGTGTGGCACTCAATGTGGTTTGATGCATCGTAGGGCCTTAGAAATGTTTTTTGAATATTTGAAGGGGTTGCCAAGGATCAGAAAAACATGGCTGCCGTCTTCCAAAAACAATTCCACATCTGTCCACGTGTTGTGTCTGGTATTGCAGCTCAGCTCCACTGTAAAGAATGGGGGCTGCACTGCAATACCACAGGGTATGGCCATATGTGACCTCTGCCACTGAGGATGTTCTCTTGTCCAGTCCCCCTCAAGTCTCTCTCTCACTGGCCTGTCCTTCCAGGTGAGTCCTGCGGGATAGTAAGCGGTGCTTATAGATCACGGTTTATTATATTTATTGGCTGTGATTTCCACAAAACCGAGGTTTTGCAAAACAAACAAAATGACAAACGCGACTAACAAATGTGGCCTTTGAATAAGGTGTTGTTTTGCCAGTTCAAGGTCACAAAACTTCTTTATCTACAGGAGGTGTGGATGGTGGAGGTTCCCTAAAGACTAGAGGTGGTGGAGGCCTCACCGGAAAATTGGCCCCATATGCCCTCTCTATAATCCGGCCCTGTTTGTAGAATAGATAGATAGATAGATAGATAGATAGATAGATAGATAGATAGATAGATAGATAGATAGATAGATAGATAGATAGATAGATAGATAGATAGATAGATAGATAGATAGATAGATATGAGATAGATAGATAGATATTAGATAGATAGATAGATAGATAGATAGATAGATAGATAGATAGATAGATAGATAGATAGATAGATAGATAGATAGATAGATAGATAGATAGATAGATAGATAGATAGATAGGTGTTTTTTTCTTAATTATCCGCAGTTGTAATGCTATTGTCACATTATTCATACATGATCGTTGTCTGTGCACACGTAAGAGAATTCCCCTTTATCTGATGTAAGACACAACAACGAGCGGAAGTTTAATCAGACATATTAGTTACATAATTACATAGTTGATAAGGTTGAAAAAAGACACAGGTCCATCAAGTCCAACTTATAATCCTACCGTGTTGATCCAGAGGAAGGCAAATATAAACATTCGTTGCTGTATTTTCTTCCCGGCAGTGAAGCCTCGTATTATAAAGGAACCTTTTGCATCACTCAGCTACTTGCACCTAATAATCATTTTGGTATAAAATCGAGAAGGCTCCAGGATTAAAGTATACGCTGCAGTGATATTTGAAGCATCTGTTGCTAGGCAACTCGTCCCGACCACGGGATAGAAGACAGCTCAGCTGCTGGCAGGAAAATGTCAAGGTCTAATAATACAGAGAGAATCCGAGTTCTCCAGTAAAAGACAGTTAATTAACCTCAGATTTGTAGCGGGAAGCTGATCTATGTAAAATACCCGCGCCATTCCCACAACACTTTAAAGGCCAGGAGGATATGTCTCCCAATGGGTCTGATTGCATCCCACTAAGACGTAACCAGTGCTGCCGCAGTAATGCAGCTCACCCGACAAAGATGTTGATTATTATTATTATACTAATACCTTTTCTACTTGACGCTTCCATCACATTTTTTACCTAAAAAATGCTATAAATATATGTGCGTAATCATCCCGCTAACCATGGTGGGGGTGGGGCTTGCCAATTATAATAAGAGCCCACATAACATTGCCCACCATAGTAAGTGTACTCATAACAGTGCCAGCCGTTGGGCTCAGGATTTTGCCTTAGGGTTGGTAAGATTACTGGCAACAATCAGAGCCCACATAACATTGCCCACCATAGTAAGTGTACTCATAACAGTACCAGCCATTGGGCTCATGATTTTGCCATAGGTATGGGAAGATTACTGGCAACAATCAGTGCCCACATAGTAAGTGTACTCATAGCAGTGCCAGTCATTGTCAGTGTGCTCATAGCAGTGCCAGTCATTGTGAGTGTGCTCATAGCAGTGCCGGTCATTGTGAGTGTGCTCATAGCAGTGCCAGCCATTGTCAGTGTGCTCATAGAAGTGCCAGTCATTGTGAGTGTGCTCATAGCAGTGTCAGTCATTGTGAGTGTGCTCATAGCAGTGCCGGTCATTGTGAGTGTGCTCATAGCAGTGCCAGCCATTGTCCGTGTGCTCATAGCAGTGCCAGTCATTGTGAGTGTGCTCATAGCAGTGCCAGCCATTGTCAGTGTGCTCATAGCAGTGCCAGTTATTGTGAGTGTGCTCATAGCAGTGCCAGTCATTGTGAGTGTGCTCATAGCAGTACCAGCCATTGTCAGTGTGCTCATAGCAGTGCCAGTCATTGTCAGTATGCTCATAGCAGTGCCAGTCATTGTCAGTATGCTCATAGCAGTGCCAGTCATTGTGAGTGTGCTCATAGCAGTGCCAGTCATTGTGAGTGTGCTCATAGCAGTGCCAGCCATTGTCAGTGTGCTCATAGCAGTGCCAGTTATTGTGAGTGTGCTCATAGCAGTGCCAGTCATTGTGAGTGTGCTCATAGCAGTACCAGCCATTGTCAGTGTGCTCATAGCAGTGCCAGTCATTGTCAGTATGCTCATAGCAGTGCCAGTCATTGTCAGTATGCTCATAGCAGTGCCAGTCATTGTGAGTGTGCTCATAGCAGTGCCAGTCATTGTGAGTGTGCTCATAGCAGTGCCAGCCATTGGACATATTAACAGTTTTAATTAGTGTTCCATAACACCTACAGGTGCAGTGCCCCATAGCAACACCAGGAACATTGCCCTCATAACAGTACAAACAACAGTTCCCCATAACAAGGCCACAAAATACCCAAAAAAAGTCTTACTAGAGTAAATAACCAATGCCCACAAATGGGAACACCAAATCAGTCTCTAATAACTAATTTCCCATTTCATCTGTAGGACCCCCTTCTACTCTGCTTATCTCAAGACTAAAAGACTAACTGTAGTTTTAAAAAAAACTTTGGATATGCCATAGAAACGAATAAGGAGTTCTGATCGGTGGGGGTCCGGATGCTGAGACCCTCACTGTCACTGAAACGAATGTGCAGAAGCTCTTAGCTGAGAGCCTTGCATCTGCGGCTGTGATTGGCGCTCCCTGTTAGGCTGAAGACGGCTCATATAGACATTCTGTGAGAACATTTTTTGAAACTATAGTTACTCTTTAATGTATTATGATCACTTGATTTTAAACTATGAAAACAATAAACGTAGTTGGTATCGCCGCGTCAAGAAAAGTCTGAATTATTTTAATATAAAGTTATTTATCGTACACAGTGAAAGTCGTCATAAAAAAAACCAGTTATATCACCTTGCCAAAGAATTGAATAAAGTGTTCAAAAATTTTCATGAACCGCAACTTGTTCCGCAAAAAAATAAGTCCTAACGTTTTCTCTATCTTGGCTCTCAGACTATGGCGACACAAACTAAATTTTTTTAAAACAAATTTCCTTTGCAAAAGTCGTACATAATAAAAAAAACTATATCGATTTGGTATCGCCGTAATCGTGTTGACCCGCAGAATAAACGTAAAATGTCGTTTTTACCGCATGAAACAAAAAAAAACAATAAAAGAATTGCTGTTTTTTTTTCCCATTTTACTACACAAAGAATTTTTGTTGGCTTCCCAGTACATTATATAATACAGAAAATTGTTCCACTAAAAACGACAACTTGTCCCGCAATAAAAAAAAAAAAAAGCCGTCATATAGCTATGTTAACAGAAAAATAAAAAGTTATTGCTTCTGGAAAGTGGGTATGAAAATATTTTAATTAAAGAAAGAAAAATGGTTGCGGCGCCAAGGGATTCATATAAATAGGTCCAAAATACCATGCAAGTTAATTTTGTCATACAGATTTAGGCCTCATTTACACGAGCGTGTGCGTTTTGCGCGCGCAAAAAACGCTGCGTTTTGCGCGCGCAAAAGGCACTTGGCAGCTCCGTGTGTCATCCGTGTATGATGCGCGGCTGCGTGATTTTCGCGCAGCCGCCATCATAGAGATGAGGTAGTCGACGCTCGTCACTGTCCAAGGTGCTGAAAGAGCTAACTGATCGGCAGTAACTCTTTCAGCACCCTCGACAGTGAATGCCGATCACAATATACACCAACCTGTGAATAAAAAAAGACGTTCAAACTTACCATGAACTGCCTGCTTCCTCCAGTCCGGTCTCCCGGCCGTTGCCTTGGTGACGCGTCCCTCTCTTGTCATCCGGCCCCACCTCCCAGGATGACGCGGCAGGCCATGAGACCGCTGCAGCCTGTGATTGGCTGCAGCCTGTGCTTGGCCTGTGATTGGCTGCAGCTGTCACTTGGCCTGAATTGTCATCCCGGGAGGTCGGACTGGAGGAAGGAGCCGGGACTTATCGGTAAGTCCGAACTTCTGTTTTTTTTTACACGTATATGTATATTGTGATCGAAAGTCACTGTCCATGGTGCTGAAACAGTTTAAGTCTTTGAGCACCGTGGGCAGTGACTGTCTCCTGACGTCGCGTACCCGAACATTTTTTGCCGGGTTCGGTCAAAACGAGTTCGGCCGAACCCGGTGAAGTTCGGTGCGCTCATCTCTAATTTGACACTCCGTTTGGATGTTTGTAACCAGAAAAGCACGTGGTGCTTTTCTGTTTACATTCATCCTTTTGACAGCTCTTGCGTGATTTTCGCGCATGCAACGCAGGACCGTCCGTGTGGCATGCGTTGTTTTCACGCACCCATTGAAGTCAATGGGTGCGTGTTGCGTGAAAAACGCAAGAATATAGAACATGTCGTGAGTTTTACGCAACGCACTCACGCAGCGCAAAAATCACGCATCGTCTAAACAGCCCCATAGACTATTATAGGTGCGTACGACGCGCGTGAAAAGCACGCGCGTCACACGCACGTATAATACGCTCGTGTAAATGAGGCCTTATAGCAATATGAGCTTCAAATCCCATGTACTATAAAAATGCTCAATGCCTGTACCCACCACTAGGGGACTGTCTACTTGTTATACATTATACAATAATAAAACAGTACACATTAAGACATTGTTTACATCTGCGTAGGTCCTTCCATTGTTCTGGTCCATCAGAGGAGCAGAACAACGCAAATACAGGAAGCACCGGTTCCGTTTTACGACAGACACCATTAGTGCCCGACAGACCCCAATGACTTTAATTGGCTCCATCGAGTTTCCGTCTGGGTGTCCGTGATTTTACCGGAAACAATAGTGCAGCATGCTGCACTCTTGTTTCCGGGATTTTCCCCCCGAATCTGTGACGGAGTCACCTAACGGAGCCTTCAACGCAGATGTGAACCGGGCCTAACTAGACCTCTTTTAGTGATAGGAGTGCCGGTAAGGCTTGACCATGGATTTCTGAAGTAATTATTAATGTTGGGTTTATTTTTATTTTTATTTTACAGCATTGGAGGGTGAGATCGGGGTGTTTGTTTTTCAGGGTGTTTGTTTTTCTTTAATGGCTAAATGCACTTTTGCGGACGTTATTGTTATTGCCCCAATGCATTTAAAATTAAGCAACTTTGCAAATAGTCTTGATTAAAAATGTCCTACCATTTTGTGAATATATCTTTTATGCAGATCTATGTGTTACAGACTACAAACTGTGTAGTCTGATATAGCCATCATGTGTTACTCCTTTACGCCCTCCCTTCTACTGTCTGTAGGTTAGCAAAAAGGGGGTGTTGAGTATCACATAACTGCAGGATCAGACTACACACAGGGTTTGTAGTCTGTTACCATGGAGACATATAGGTCTGCATAAGAGCTGTAAATACAATACGATAAGATATTTATAGTCAAGAATTTATCTAAAGTTTTATCTTATTTTTATGCAAGAGGCCTGATTCACACGTACGTGTTAAACGTCCGTGGGACGGCTGTTGAAACTCAATGTGGCCGTTCACACAGGCGTTGTTTCAACGGACCGTGTGAAGGTCCGTGCGAAAATAGGACATGTCCTATCTTTTCACGCATCACGCATCCCTCCATAAACTCTCAACTATGGTGGATGCGTGACATCGCGTCCCGCAGTGCTGAGCACTGCAGTTTTTCACGTCCGAGATGCGCAGCAGTCGTGTGAATCCGGCCTTCGAGTAATAAAAAATGGTTGCAAAAGTGCACATATTCCGGAAAAAGCCGAACAGACACGAAGCGGCTGAGGGCTCACACGAGCGTTTCAGCTGCTTCGTACTAGCAATTGGTGGGGTCTCAGTGCTTGGACCCCCACCAATCCAAACTTCTGACATGTCACTATGACATGTCAGAAGATTGTCAAACGTTTAGCTACCCTTTAAACAAATATCTTTGTATTTACCTGACCAATTTCAAGCAAATACTGCATTGCAGACATCACTGAGTGTAATCTGTTATTTTCCATTCCTTTATCACTCAGCCGCCGCCTGACTGACTAGCAGCTTTCTGTCCAAGAACTGTGAATAAAAACCCAATTTTGCACAGATTGAATCCCGCATCAGTCCACAGTATAATCCCAGAATCTTGAGAGTTTGAGAACCTCTATTGTTTTTACTTATTAGACTGAGGGGAGATAAAGTCTTCTCAAAAAACATTACGGTCTACAGGAATACATGTAGTTACATATAACTGAAATTTACATACGACTGCAACACGTTATTTGTACCTAGACCCAGGGATATGGGGATATTTAGAGCTTTGAAAAATGATGTGAAATAAACAAAATAAAAATGTGTCGCTTCATATGACCAAGTGTCTGACCGGGTGTCTCATCACAGACAATCCCTTCAGGCCCCATGCACATGACTGTAGAATCCATCCGCAATTACGGACCCATTCATTTGTAGTGACCACGGACACCTTTGTGTATATTTACGGGAAGGTGTCCGGGCCATAGAAAGCCTCCGCAAAATATAGGACACGTCCTATTTTTTGCTTTTTACGGACCGTGTTCCCATACTTTGTACGGGAGTATGGGCCAAAAATGCGGGTAGCTGTCCAAAGCCGCCAGCAGCCGGCCATGCCCGTAGTCGCAGACTATGATTATGGGCAGGGCCTTGGGGGCCTCAATATGAGAAAGGCAGCAGCAATCATCTGGTTATTGAGAGTCAGATCACTGGCAAAATAAGTTGTTGTGGTTGGCATTCTTTTTTATGCCATGGACCATGTGGTATAAATTACATGATACGGTGATACCAAATTTTCTCTGTTTTAGTACTTATGCTGAATAAAAGCTTATTTTATGGAAAAAGTATAATTTTTGGGGTGCCACTTTCTGAGACCCATAACTTAGCCATATGGGCACTTGTTTTTTGCAGGACGAGTTTTTTTTCCCACCATTTTGGGGTCTATATAGTTTATTGTTTGATATTTAGAAGTCTTTTAACGGGAAGAACTAGGGAAAAAACAGCAATTCCGCTATGTTGTTGCATTTTTTTATATTATTGCGCAATGTAGTTAAACCAATTTTTTCTATGGGTTGTGACGATAGTGGCAATAGCATATATATATATTTTTTATTTTTCTTACCATTTTTAAAAAAGTTAACTATTATATTAATAAAAAAAAGATATTTTTTTTATGGTGGGGACTAATTCATTTTATTAAATCTAATTGAACTTAATCTATTTTTTATTTTTTTATTATTATACCACCAAGGGACTAGCAGCTGCAATCAATTGATTGCTCACATGATGCCTTGGAATACTTAGTAGTCCAAAGTATTATTGCTTGCCAGTATAAAATTGACAGGAAAACTATTAGGCCATTCCTCTTGCATGGCGTAATAAGCATAAGCCTCTAGAAGACCTAGAGACCTTTGTCATGCCCACGGCTGCCATTGAAAGTTATCGGCACTTCGCGATGACATTGCAGAGTGCTGTTAGGCTGGCAGAGGAAGACCCTTAAATGCAGCGATCACTATTGACCACCGCATCTAAGGAGTTAACTGAACTGATTGGTTAAGCCAACCCCACTCACTCCCTGATGCTGTGTCTATACAAACAGCAGAGAGTGAGCGGTATGAGAGTGAGGGAGCCCCAGAACCGCTTCCCAAGGGGGCACAAGCGGATACTGCTTTATGTCTTAGGGTATGTGCACACGATAGCAGGCATTCAAGAGAAAACAGCTGCCTCGTTTCACACGTAAATGCTCCTCCTCGTAATATACGAGGCGTCTGTGACGCTCGTAAATCTTGAGCTGCTCTTCATTGAGTTCAATGAAGAACGGCTCAAATTACGTTGCAAAGAAGTGCCCTGCACTTCTTTGCCGAGGCAGTCAATTTACGCGTCGTTGTTTGACAGCTGTCAAACAACGACGCGTAAATGACAGGTTGTCTGCACAGTACGTCGGCAAACCCATTCAAATGAATGGGCAGATGTTTGCCGACGTATTGTAGCCCTATTTTCAGACGTAAAACGAGGCATAAAACGCCTCATTTACATCTGAAAATAGGTCGTGTGAACCCAGCCTTAATGGAAAGTGTCACATTTCATAGGACGTGAAAAGGCAGTACTGTGATGGGAAGCCGTTAATTCCCCTTGCAGAGGCAACTACAGGGAAAACGTACAGTATAAGGCCTCATGCACATGGCCGTGCCCGTAATCACGGGCTGCGATTGCGGGCATGGCCGGCTGTCCGACGGCCTCGAACAGCCGTCCGCATTTTCGGCCCGTGCTCCTATACAAAGTATCAAAGCCCGGGCGTAAAAAGCAAAAGATAGGACAAGTCTTCTACGGCCCAGACACCTTCCCGTAAATAAACGGGAAAGTGTCCGTGGACAATAGAAGCAAATGGGTCCGTAATTGCGCACTGTAATTGCGGTCCGAAATTACTGACGATTTTTATGGTCGTGTACATGGGGCCTAATATGCTGCCATTTAAATGAATAACTGTCCATGTAATACATGGACGGCTTCCGTCTGCCAGAGCGTGAGTCGCTGCTTGTTCACAGCTCTCCACCCTGGCTCATAAAGGTGGGTCCCTAACGGACAACTATCATCTTTGACGTCCATATGACCTAAAAGGACAACTCCATTAATGGGCACACGATTTTGACCACTACATATCATTATGTGATAATTGATGTAAGTAAATTATTAGTATGTCATGGTAAAGAAACAGTCTGGCGGGGATCAGTTGTCAGGTCCCCCTTCGCCCATGATTGCTAAATTTAAAGAAAAACTCCACTTTTGAACAAGACGCCATGGTTAAAATTTACATAAAGTTTTGAGTTAGGTCCCCTGCACACAGCCGTAGCCGTAATCCCAGTCCGTGATTACGGCTACGGCCAACCGTGGACTACTGCAGACATTCGTCTGCACTTGTGGGCCGTGCTCCCATTATAAAGTATGGGAGCACAGTCCGTAAAATAAAAAAGTAGGACATATCCTATTTTTTACGGAAGCTTTCTATGGCTCAGACACCTTTTCGGAAATATACGAGAAGGTGTCCATTGGCCATAGAAGTGAATGGGTCCGTAATTACGGTCCGTAACGGGCAAATATGTTTCGTAAATATGTTGTGCAAAAGTGGTTTTCTTTTAAAAAATGTAAATAGAATTGGTAGCCATTTTCCTTCTTGGGCTTCCATTAAGGGCCTGTATCAAAATGCCTCTTTAAGGCTGGGTTCACAAGAGCATGTTACGTCCGTAATGGACGGAACGTATTTCGGCCGCAAGTCCCGGACCGAACACACTGCAGTGAGCCGGGCTCCTAGCATCATAGTTATGTACTAGGAGTCCCTGCCTCACCATGGAACTACTGTCCCGTACTGAAAACATGATTACAGTACGGGACAGTTGTCCTGCAGCGAGGCAGAGACTCCTAGCATCGTACATAACTATGATACTAGGAGCCCGGCTCCCTGCAGTGTGTTCGGTCTGGGACTTGTGGTCGAAATACGTTCCGTCCATTACGGACGTAACATGCTCGTGTGAACCCAGCCTAAAGGGAACCTGTCACCAGCATTTCACCTATTGAACTTTACTTATCCCTCACTGGCCGCTGCTGTCAAAAGTTAATTGCTGTTATCCCCTTTCCTAAATTCCTCCTCCGACTGTAAATAACGGTCTGCAAACATTTTGCGCTTTTTATCGTAATAATCTGGTGTCCCTTTGTGCGCACACACCAGAAGAGGACATCAATACACAAGTGTAGGATTTTGTTTGCTGGGGGAAGGCGAGGAGCTGTCAATCAAAAGTAAGGAGGCGGGGTAAACCCGGAAAGACTCGAGGAATGAAGATATGACTCTTTTCAAACGAAGATATGACTCTTTTCAAACGAAGATTTGACTCTTTTATGCTCATTACTCATTAGCATACGGAGCGGGAACACTAAAAAGCTGAATACTAAAGCAACAGAGCCGACTAAGAAGACAATTATAGGTTATATAGAAATGATTTTTCACCCACTACCACCAGGTATTGCTCGTTTCATAGGTGAAATGCTGGTGACAGGTTCCCTTTAAATAAGTAGGTTATTAACGATTGTATTACGTGATCTTTCTAAAGTGATCTACAGAATTTAATATTTTTAATAATATTATAATTATCTTATTAGAAATTAGAACACTAAATAAGACTCTGTTCAGATCTATCAGTTATATTCTGCTCAGTTTACGGAGAGCATCATGCAGATTTGACCATATGGGACTAGTACAATACCATAAGGAGAGAGATACACAGCTGGCCTGATATGGAGAGGGTCATGCAGCTGGCACAGAAAGAGGAGGGATATGCGGCTGATACTGTATAGGGTGGGACACATGGCAGGTACCATTTGGAGAGGCGCATGTTGCTGGCACCATATGTGGAGGGTCAAGAGGATGTTATTATATGGGAGCGAGGCGATATGCGTCTGGTACTATATAGCAAGTAACTGGTACTGAATAGGGAGGAGCATGCTGCTAAAACTATATGGGGAGGGGCGTGTTGCTGGTGACATATGGGGAGGGACATGCAGCATTGGCAGGGACTATATAAGATATTACATTTGTAGGATTAGGCCCTGTTCACACGGCGTGTATTTGACGAAAACGACATAAAAAAGCACACGATTTAAGCTTCCAATTAGCGCACTGTTAGTGCATATGACGCTTTTTTTACGTGCGTGTTTAAATAACACGTCTCGGAAGAAAAGAATCGTCAGGTCAATTCTTTGGAGACGAAAATCTGCCTAATTCACATAGTCACTGGGAGTCCAAAAAAACGCACCGAAAGCGCACACAAAATGTGTAAAAAAAAAAAGTGATGAAAACGTCTGTAGTTTAAAAAGCGCTAGCGTCTTTGACATGTTTAAACTTAGTTTTGTTTTAGCGCCATATGAACAAGGCATAAGGATGGGGTGAGGGGGATTCATGCAAGAATGCACATGTTGGTAATGACTCTAGAAGGTTATGTGGGGGGCAAACATCTAGCACTTTATTGGGAGTTGTCATGTGGGTGGCACCTCGTGGGAGAGGCATATGGCTTGCACTTTATGGCTAGGTGGGAATTTTTGTGGCAGTTCATTGGGATGCATATCTACTTAATGAGAGGGAGGGGTCTCTGGTACCTGCAACTGAATCCAACGCAACATGGGGTCTGTTTTTGCCATCCTGGGTGCAGAATGAACCGTCCTTCCTCATCATCCCCTATTTTTACTCCTACTCTACCTTTGCTGACTGCCTGGCCTGATGGGAACAAGGAGATAAGACAAGATCTGAATGGGCACGTCACTTTCCAAGTGCTGCTTAGCAGGGAGAAAAGGCTGCAATACCAGATATAGCCCATGAACAAGAGTGGCACTGTTTCTGGAAAAAATCCCATAAAACCCCTTAAAAGTTATTTTTATTTAAACATTTACTATCGGGTGCTAAATTAAGGTTAGAAATCATTTTCTTTTTACCACTTTCTTATAACTTTGGGTTTGTGTTAGTTTTAAATCAAGACATGAGGTTTACAACCTAAAGAACTAAATTTCCATTTCTATTAGCAGCGGCATAAGAACACTCGGGATAGTGACGGCACAGTTTATTTGGTCAATTTACAATGTAATTATCAGGTATGTGAAAACATGATGTAGTGCCAGACGCTTCTTCAAGCAACTGTTTTGACACATGTTCTTCTGTGGCTTGGATGAGGATATCAGAAAACCAGCGCTGATAAGCTGGTCAGTAGCAAATCTTTATCCCCAGAGCTGACACTAGGCAGGAACCATATGCAGGCTTGGATGGCAGGCGATCACTGCTGATCAGAGAAAAATGACAATGGACAACAAACTACAACGTTTTACCACAGATAAAGGACCCCAACGTCTACTGATTCACTCACAGTCGTGCTAAGGAAATGTACTTTACTATAAATAAGTTCAGTCATAAGGGCTCATGCAACCCCCGAGTTGAAGTCATAACACAGCACCTATAACAGTCTATGGGTCCCTACTGCACTTCCAGGGGTGTAAACTAGGAAAGACTGGGCCCCATAGCAAACTTTTGACTGGGCCCCCCTCCCCTGGGTATCACACTAACCCCCATTGTAGATAGTGCCTCCCTATAGATTCCGCTACACAGCACCCCCTATAGATAGCACCATACAGCCCCCTGTAGATAACGCCTTACAGTCCCCTCCTGTAGATAACGCCATACAGCCCCCAACCCCCCCCCCCCAAAAAAGAAAAACGACCTATAGTATGTCCTACAAAAGAGATGTATCCCCCTATATACAGGATAGGGGATACATGTGTGATCGCTGGCAGCGATAAGGAGATCGGGGGACCGAAAGTCCCCCGAAGTTCTCCATGATGAACCTCGGACTAACGGGGTCCGCACAGTTCAATAAAAATGAAAGGAGCGCTGGTCACGCATGCGCACAAGCGTGACCGGTGCACAATTCATTTCTATGGAGCTGCGCAGACCCCCGAAGTCCAGGTTTTGTCATGGAGAACTTCGGGGGACTTTCGATCCCCCGTTCTCCTTATCGCTAGGCGCCCCAGCGATCCCACATGTATCCCCTGTGGATGGGGGATGCATGTCTTTCAGTGCCGTCGCGCTGTAGCAGCCATAGCGGCTGCTAGCGGAGACTCCGGCCATGGGGGGGGGGGCACGGGCCCCCTCAAGCTGCGGACCCCGTAGCACCCGCTACGGCTGCTACAGTGGTAGTTAAGCCACTGTGCACTTCTGTATGACTCCAATTTAATAAAGAGGCACATAGAGATTTTCTCTGAAAGATTTAGTGTTTGACAGAAAAAAATGTGGCATGCTTAATCGGATGCCTATTACTGAGGCATTCTTCTATTAGGAGGTATTGCTTCTAGGGAAAATATCTCTGTAATATGGTGCCATACAGAGGCCAATAGGGTTGCTATCAGGCTGGTAAATCACTGACCCAGCCGGTATGTACACTGGGAGGCCGGTAAAAGTCATGTGTGGATATTTTTGCATACAGTGCATTCGGAAAGTCTTAAGACCCTTTACATTTTTTCAGATTTTTTTATGTTGAGGTCTTGTGCTAAAATGAAAAAAAAATTAAAGTTTTTCCCCCTATCATTCTGCACTCAATTCCCCATAATGACAAAGTGAAAACAGAATGTTAGTAATCTTTGCTAATTTATTGATAAGGAAAAACAAAAATATTGCATTGACATAAGTATTCAGACCCTTTACTCAGGACTTAGTTGAAGCACCTTTGCAGTGATAACAGCCTCCAGCCTTCCAGAAGGGGCTGGACGCAGCCTGCAGGGCTTAAGGGGAAGCCTCCATGACCTCCCTGGTAGGGAAAGGGTTAACAGGTGAGGGAGAGTTGGAGGGAGTCGGAGGGGGGGTCAAGGAGGAGTCAGGGGGCCGTTGCTGCGCTTCCCGCTGTTTTCGGCATTGAGCCGGAAGCAGCGGGAGGAGTAGCACAGTGAAGACAAGCTCCCCGTTGCCCGCGCTCGTAAATCATGGCGGAGGCAGTGTTGTTAGAGCAGCTGCGAGCGGCTGCTGTGCACCACGGTCCCGGATGGCTGGAGGAGACCGTGGCTGCATTAGCGAGGCTCCCGGACGCCGTGTTGCCACGTCAGGCCCGGCGTTCGGGGTCTGTTGCAGGAGGCAGGCTCCCCTCCCCCGGCCCCCTTCCTAGCATGGCGGCGGGGGGGGAGTCGGCAACAACTGCTCCTGTTCGGAGCAGGCAGAGAGCGTTGCCGGGGGTGACGGCGACGCAGGCCGGGTCGACCCGTCCCTCCCGGCGGTCTCGACCTCCAGAGCGCCTCAGTCCTGAGGCAGTCCCGCGGACACGGCGTCGCAGAGGGAGCCCGATCTCGGACGCTGCGGGCCAGGCAGCTGGGAGGACCGCCCCTTCCCAGGCCCTGCGTCCTGGCAGGAATCCCAAGCCGCGACGGGGTCCGGCGGTAAGCAGGGAGTCGCAGGCCGGGCTCCCTGCCACCCCTCCCCCATCGGATGGAAGATTTGGAGGACAAGGTACGGCCGCCCCGCCTGGTGATGTTCCGGCCAGGGGGCAGGCTTCTTCAGGATCATCGAGACGGACGCCTAGATCTGCAGCGACGTTGAGACAACAGGTCCGGTCGGAAGTCTGGGTTCCATCGGTCGGGCGGCAGGTTGCCGGCCCATCGGTCAGCGCTTCATCATCTCCGATCCGAAGATGTCGGTGGGATGGCCAGTCGTCTGCGAGAGAAGAGCTGGAGGAAGGTGAACTGGACGAGTATCGTCGAGGTCAGGATGGTCCGGCTGACGGGAACACAGCGCCTGTGCGGCCCGGTGAGTGTATAACTCCATCATTGTCATATCCAGCGATTTTTATGTCGGGTGTCGGCGGAGGGGCTGCTAGCGTCGCATCGGTGGCCGTTAGTGGCGCGGGCGGGCGCGATGGCGCGGAGCTGGCAGATTTAGTGGGTTGCTTGAGGGAGCTGGTCGGGCGCTTAGATAGGGCGGCGGCGCCGGTAGTCACGGAAGTGTCCCCGGCGGTAGTGTGGGAGGGCCCCAGGGACGTGGGATTGTTACAGGCGCGGCCCGTGCTGGCGGTTAGGGAGGCGGTCGCGGTGTCGGTACAGACCGAGGCACAAAAGGATGGCGATCGGGTGTGTATTGATGACCGTGCTCGTGGGGAGGTGTACGTTTGTTTCGAAGGTCCGTTGGGGGCGCATTTAAAGCAGGAGGTGCGCGAGCGGATCTGGAAGGACGAATATGTTGAGATTTTTTCTCTCTTGCCGCTCGCTAAATTTAATTTGGATAAGAGCAAGCGGGACGAGAGTAAAAAGGACGAGGAGGAACGGCGGCGGTATAGGCTTATCCCGCAGACGTTCGTTAATTGGTCGCAGGCGTTCGCCATATTGGCTAGTGTGATAGGGGAAAAGGCGCCGGAAAATTGTTCGGCGTTGTTTTGTTATTTTGATGCCATTGGGGAGGCTCATAGGGCGTATGGGGGTCAGGCGTGGCTGCGATACGATGAGCAATTCCGTCAGCGAAAAGCGGTTCGGCCGGCGATTCGGTGGGACCAGAAGGATATTGCTCTCTGGTTACGGGTTACGGCTCCGGTTAGGCAGTCCTTTCCCGGGAGCGCCGGCCAAGGAGGCCAGTCTAGTCAGGTTGGACAAGGCGGCGGGGGAAAGGCGGGTTTTTGCTGGCAATTTAATGAAGGCCAGTGTAAGTTCGGGGCCACGTGCAAGTTCAAGCACGTGTGTTCCGAGTGTAATGGTGCATCACACGGGGCGGCAAAATGTCTGCGAAAAAAGAGGTCAGGGAACCAGTCCTCCGCGGCTGGTCAAGGGGGTGTCACCGGTGAGGGTGGAAAAGATGGCCCCTTATCTAAATGAGTATCCGGATAGGGCGGCGGCAAAGTTGCTTTACGAAGGGTTTTGTGTTGGTTTTGTTATTCCTCCGCCTCCTTTTGAGGTTCCGGTTACGCGGAGGAATTTAAAATCGGCTTACTTGCATGCCAAAGTCGTGTCGGAGAAATTGTTAAAAGAAGTTTCGTTGGGTCGCATGTCGGGGCCTTTTGTTGAGTCGCCTGTAAAAGATTTAGTTGTGTCCCCGTTGGGTATTGTTCCTAAGCGCGAGCCCGGGAAATTTCGTTTGATTCAACACTTATCGTATCCCAAGGGTTCGTCGGTAAATGACGGGATTGATCATGAGTTGTGCTCCGTAGTCTATACCTCATTCGATAAGGCGGTGGGTTTAGTGCGGGCTGCGGGTCCAGGTGCGCTGCTAGCAAAAACCGACATCGAGGCGGCGTTCAGGTTGTTGCCAGTTCATCCAGAAAGCCAACGGCTGTTGGGTTGTTTTTGGAATGGGGCTTTTTATGTGGATCGGTGCCTTCCGATGGGGTGTTCCCTTTCTTGTGCATACTTCGAGGCGTTTAGTAGCTTCGTGGAGTGGGTAACGAGGGGAGTATCCGGGGTCGACTCGTTGATCCATTACTTGGATGATTTTTTGTGCGTTGGCCCGGGGGGTTCGCCGGTTTGCGGTAATTTGCTTTATGCACTACAGAAGGTGGCGAGGGATTTTGGGATCCCTTTGGCGCCAGAAAAAACGGAGGGCCCGGTAGCGACGATTTGTTTTTTGGGAATTGAAATAGACTCGGTGGCAATGGAGTGTCGTCTCCCTGCGGATAAGTTGGGTGCTTTGAGGCTGGAGGTACGGCGGGCTTGTAGACTGAAGAAAATGATGCTGCGGGAGCTTCAGTCGCTGCTGGGGAAGTTGAATTTCGCCTGCCGGATTATGCCAATGGGGAGAGTGTTTGGTAGAAGGCGGGAGTGCGTGCGCCGCATCATTTTGTGCGGCTCAAGGAGGAGCACCGAGCTGATCTTCAGGTTTGGGATGACTTCTTGGGCCAGTACAATGGTCGCTCGCTATGGATGGCCCCAGCGCAGGATACGAGTGATTTGAATATTTTTACGGATGCGGCTGGGGCGGGCGGTTTTGGAGCGTGCGGGGGAGGTCCGTGGTGCGCAGGTCAATGGCCGGCTAGTTGGGTGTCCAGTGGACTCACGCGGAATCTGGCCCTGCTCGAGCTGTTTCCCATCGTGGTGGCGGCTACCATTTGGGGGGACAGGCTGAGGGATAAGAAGGTTCGGTTTTACTGCGACAACATGGGGGTGGTGCTGGCCATTAATAACATCACGGCGTCCTCTCCTCCGGTAGTTCAATTGTTGCGACATTTAGTGTTGGTGTGTTTGTCGTTGAACGCGTGGGTGGTGGCGGTGCATGTGCCAGGAGTACGGAATTGTATCGCTGATGCTCTTTCTCGCTCGCAGTGGGACCGGTTTCGGCAATTGGCACCGGGAGCGGAACGTCTCGGTTTGGCTTGTCCGGAACATCTTTGGGATCTGGTCTCGGTCCCGTAGAACAACTGTTACAAAGGTCTTTGGCGCGCACGACGTGGAGTGCTTATGCTGCTTGTTGGAGGCAGTGGGAGGAGTGGGTAAGAGAGTTGGGTGACGTCAATACGGATAGAGACAGGTTGGTGGCACTTTTGTACTGGTTGGGGGACGCCTGGGAGGCGGGGTTTTCAGTGGCAAAGGTGAACCGGTTCATATCTGCGGTGGCGTTTGGTTTTAAGTTGCGAGGCTTTCAGGATGTATCGAAGGAATTTCTGGTGTTGCAGGCTTTGAAGGGGTTGCGCCGAGGTAGGGTGGAGGCGGACAGTAGAAGGCCTGTGTCGTTTGCTTTGCTTAGCGCGTTGGGTGGTTCATTAGCATCGGTCTGTCGTTCTTCGGACAAAATGGATTTGTTTCGGTTAGCTTTTTCGTTAGCATTCTTTGGGGTGTTTAGGATAGGTGAGTTGGTGTCGCCAAGTACCAAGCAGGCAGGGGGGCTGAGATCTGGGGAGTTGAGCCTATTCGCAGATCGCCTGGAGGTATGGTTGCGTCGGTCGAAAACTGACCAATTGGGGAAGGGTAAGCTGATAGTTTTGTTCGCCCTCCCGGGGTCGGTTATGTGCCCAGTAGAGTGCATGCAGTGTTTTAAGCCAAAAGGGGGGTCTCCAGATTTGCCTTTGTTACGTCATATGGACGGGTCGTTTTTCTCCAGGTTTCAGTTTTGGAGCTGTATTTAAAAAATGTTTGACGGCGGTTGGTGTCGCGGCAGGCTCATATTCATCTCATTCCTTCAGGATTGGCGCAGCAACAGAAGCGGGGCGCTGGGGGTTGGATGATGAAGGGGTGCGGCGTATTAGTCGTTGGGAGTCCAACAGATTTAAGTCCTATGTCCGCCCCCATATGTTATGAGGTTTGTTGTTAACACTTAAGAAATGTTATATGGTGGTGCCTAATTGTTTTTTCCGTTTCAGATTCGCCTCCGTGTTTGGTGTGGTTGCTGGGTCATTCTTATGTGCACTGGGGGGCTTTGAGGGCAGACGTCCGCACGGACGGTCGCCAGTTGCGCATTCCGCGACAGGATGCGGTGGTGCATTGGCTGGGATTTAGAGGTATGTCTTGGAGCAGGGTGTTGGCGGAATTCCAGACATATGCCCGGCTTGATAGGGTTCCGGAGGTCTTAGTGTTGCACGTGGGTGGGAATGACTTAGGAGTCCGCCCCTTTCGTGAGTTGGTGCGGGATATCAAACACGATATGTTGTGTTTGTGGGTTTCTTATCCCAAGTTGGTAATAGTATGGTCGGACATAGTCCCAAGGAAACATTGGCGGTTGGCTAGATCTGTGGAGAGAGTCAATAAGGCTCGCATTAAAGTTAATCGGGTGGTGTCCCGTTTTGTGGCAAAAAACGGGGGCATTTGCGTGAGGCACAGGGATTTGGAGTCAGGAGTGGGGAATTTCTGGAGGAGTGACGGGGTTCATCTGACCGAGGTTGGCATTGATCTTTGGAGCTTGGCGATAGCAGAAGGCATAGAAAGGGCGGTGGTGGTGTGGAGGAACTCACAGGCTTAAGGTGGTCAAGGCCTGTTTCGCTGTGGCGGGGGGAGTCCTTGAGGCCAGTCAGTACAAAATGGTGGGGGGGTCGCATCGGGGGTATGCGTCCCCCAAAAAAGGTACATGGTTGAAGACTTCATCGGGTGTTATCCCTTTGAAGTGGTCTTCTGGTGGAAGGTATATCACTTGAAGGCTTCATCGGGTGTTATCCCTTTGAAGTGGACTTCTAGTGGTCGGTATATCACTTGAGGGCTTCATCGGGTGTTATCCCCTTGAAGTGGACTTCTAGTGGTTGGAGCCATCTGCAGAGGTGAACGGTGCTTCCGAGCTGGTTTACGGCTGGAGGTAATTGGTGGTTTGCAGATGGCTAACTCGGTGGGTTCTTAAAAAAGGAATATCTGAAAGGGCTTCAAGGACTTCCTCTGCTCGGGTTAATGTTAACGTTAAATTGTTATTTACGATTCTGACCCATGTTGGGTCATGTGAATTATTAGAAGGAATTCTCTGGTGGATTCCTAACTAGTTATCCGAAGGTTTCGGATTTAAATTGTTTTTATAAGACTGTAAAATTAATAAACGGCTGCTGTGGCCATTTCACATCCAACCTCGGTGTCACGTGTCTTTCCTAAAGGTGGGGGTGGGGGATAGGATGGGGTAAGGGAAGGTTCATCAACACACGACTCTACTTAGGCAGGTCAAGAAGGGGCTGGACGCAGCCTGCAGGGCTTAAGGGGAAGCCTCCATGACCTCCCTGGTAGGGAAAGGGTTAACATGTGAGGGAGAGTTGGAGGGAGTCGGAGGGGGGGGTCAAGGAGGAGTCAGGGGGCCGTTGCTGCGCTTCCCGCTGTTTTCGGCATTGAGCCGGAAGCAGCGGGAGGAGTAGCACAGTCAAGACAAGCTCCCACCCTCCCGCCCTTGGTTTGTTACTTTGTGGGTCTTTACGTACGTCCGTCTATGAGTGTTGTGTTATTTGTGTGTTTATTTAACATGTTTTTCCTTTTTTCCGGAGTAGGTTCTGTTGTCATGGCAGCTGGCGGGGGGAGTCCTTGAGGCCAGTCAGTACAAAATGGTGGGGGGGTCGCATCGGGGGTATGCGTCCCCCAAAAAAGGTACATGGTTGAAGACTTCATCGGGTGTTATCCCTTTGAAGTGGTCTTCTGGTGGAAGGTATATCACTTGAAGGCTTCATCGGGTGTTATCCCTTTGAAGTGGACTTCTAGTGGTCGGTATATCACTTGAGGGCTTCATCGGGTGTTATCCCCTTGAAGTGGACTTCTAGTGGTTGGAGCCATCTGCAGAGGTGAACGGTGCTTCCGAGCTGGTTTACGGCTGGAGGTAATTGGTGGTTTGCAGATGGCTAACTCGGTGGGTTCTTAAAAAAGGAATATCTGAAAGGGCTTCAAGGACTTCCTCTGCTCGGGTTCATGTTAACGTTAAATTGTTATTTACGATTCTGACCCATGTTGGGTCATGTGAATTATTAGAAGGAATTCTCTGGTGGATTCCTAACTAGTTATCCGAAGGTTTCGGATTTAAATTGTTTTTATAAAACTGTAAAATTAATAAACGGCTGCTGTGGCCATTTCACATCCAACCTCGGTGTCACGTGTCTTTCCTAAAGGTGGGGGTGGGGGATAGGATGGGGTAAGGGAAGGTTCATCAACACACGACTCTACTTAGGCAGGTCATGGATATGATGCCACAAGGTTTGCACACCTGAATTTGGGATTTTATGCCATTCTTCTCTGCAGATCCTCTCAAGCTCTGTCAGGTTGGATGGGGACAGTCGGTGGACAGCCATTTTAAGGTCTCTCCAGAGATGTTTGATTGAATTCAAGTCAGAGCTCTGGCTGGGCCACTCAAGGACATTCACAGAATTGTCCCTAAGCCTCTCCTGTGTGGTTTTGGCTGTGTGCTTAGGGTCATTGTCTTGCTGGAAGGTGAAACTTCAGCCCAGTCGGAGGTCCACAGCACTCTGGATCTGGTTTTCATTAAGAATATCTATGTACTTTGCTCCATTCATCTTTCCCTCAGCACTGACTAGTCACCCTGTCCCAGCCGCTAAAAAACACCCCCACATCATGATGCTGCCACCACCATGCTTCACTGTAGGGATGGTATTAGGCAGGTGATGAGCAGTGCCTGGTTTCCTCCAGACATGACGCTTAGAATTGAAACCAAAAAGTTCAATCTTGTTTTCCTCAGACCACAGAATCTTGTTTCTCACAGTCTGAGAGTCCTCCAAGTGGACTTTCATGTATCTTTTACTGAGGAGAGGCTTCTTTCTGGCCATTCTACCATAAAACCGAGAATGGTGGAATGCTGCAGTGATGGTTGACTTTCTGAAAGTATCTCCCATCTGCACATAGGATCTTTGGAGCTCAGCCAGAGTGACCATTGGGTTGTTGGTCACCTCTAGTACCAAAGCGCTTCTCCCCTGATTACTTAATTTGGTGGGGTGGCCAGTTCTAGGAAGAGTTCTGGTTGTTCCAAACTTCTCCATTTAAGAATTATGGAGGCTACTGTGCTCTTAGGAATTTTCAATGCAGTAGAATTTTTTTTATACCCTTCTCCAGATCTGTGCCTCCACCCAATCAGTGTATTTAGTCGCAGTACTGAGGAACTGTCCACTCCAAACCCCTGGGAAGTCTAGGATCCGTACTTCCCACCCTCTCTTAACGTTGTTTAAATGTTGTATTTTATGTTATTTTGCGGCCTGTTTATTAGAAGGAGGGGTAAATCTCTCACCTATAAGTAAATGGACAGGTAAATTATAATTTTCCAGTTAGTCCAAATTTATGACTGGACTATATGGGGGCAGGGGGCAGCAATGGAGCAGTAGAAGAGTTTGCCATGGAGAGAAGGGCTTTCGTATGTGTAGAATCCCCGATTAAAAAGGCTGTGAGCCGTGAACATGATCTTAGTATAAATATACCTGTACCAGGGAATGGATTCAGTAAAATGTACAATTCACTGAATATCCCTATAGGCAAGGCAAACAATATGGCACAGCTATAAATCTGTCAAGAACGGGTCATACTTAAAACTGACCGACCATGCTCAGAGTTATAGCGAAGGAGGCCACCAAGACACCAATGACAACTCTGACGGGGTTACAAGTCTCCCGGGGTGAGGTAGGAGGGATTGTGCATTAAAAAAAAAACTGCTGTACAGCTCCCCCTATTGGCAGGGGCAAGCAGCAATTTTATTATTATATCGCTATGGCAGAGTATACTGTAGTGTTAATAGGATGAGGTTGGAATGGCTGCTTACCGCATGCTTATGAGGAACAAACATGTTGATTTTTTTTTAACCCATATGGATTTTTTATTTTGGTATAAAAATATAATTTAAGTCCATTCTTTAAAATATTTTTAAGGGAAAAATACATCTCCATCATACAGAGTGAAGAAAATGTGCAGGTACAAGTAATTATCAATACTGTGGGCTCATGAAATTTCATGAGATGACTCACTGAGGTTACACGAGGACCCAAACGAAGTCTCAGAGTTTCAAGCTTAGCTCTGCTTGAGTGTCAGCAGATCATGAGCTTTATGACATCTTTCTCTAGTTATTTTATTATTTTTATTATATTTTTTTTACATGAAACAGGATCTGCAACTGAAACCCTTTGGGCTTAAGCACAGAAATACGTAGCTAAACCACCATAGTCCACACTCAAGAAACCGTAGTCCCACTATACATTTAAAGGGGCTTTCTCATTTTATTATATTTAATCAATGAGAGTTTATTTTTAATTTGGAACCATAATGCTTTGCAGCTGCATGCAACATTCAACATCTCCTGAGTAGCGTACCCTTCCTTACATTGCTGATTGTAAGTAAGCTGTATTGCAACCCCCCCTCCCCCCTTATAACTCCTCAGATTCCCACATGACTACAGCATGGCCTGTTGCAAATGTTTATGTATAGGGGGAACTTGTGCTGAAAACCCCCTTCCCGATGCTCCTCAAAAGCTTGGAGGAGGATCCTTTGCCGTGCCATGCTCTGTGTCTTTGATGCATAGAGTTTTGTGTTTTTTTGCCCAAAGTCGGGCCCTGGTTATCACATGAACTGAGTCTCAATGCATATAGAAGTCCATCTCAGGGGCCCAGTGGTGATTTTGGGATTAAGGAAGTACCCAAAGGCCCATGACCAGCTCCGTAGTCTGTAACTGTACTCTTTAACACAGTATTCCAGTGCCTTAGAAACCAAGACACTCTTAGTGCACGCTGATCCTATCTTATATACCTTGTGGGGCAAAAAAAAGTCACCTTTAAACATACGTTTTTATGTTAAACATATTTTCTTAGACTTTCACATGATTTTTTTTTATTTTCTGTCATTATCTATATTAAAAAAAATAATCCTAAAATCTTGCAGTTTTCACTCTGGCCACTGAGCCTCACAATAGACTGAACCTTCCTGTTCTGTAAAGATCACTTTTCAGCAATCATCTCATCATCACAGGCAGGATTACAATGACAAGTAACACCTCTATATAGATAACACAGGATCAACCATTCATAATAGACTGACCCTTCCTGTTCTGTAAAGATCACTTTTCAGCAGTCATCTCATCATCACAGGCAGGATTACAGTAAAAGGTAACACCTCTATATAGATAACACAGGATCAACCATTCATAATAGACCGACCCTTCCTGTTCTGTAAAGATCACTTTTCAGAAATCATCTCATCATCACAGGCAGGATTACAATGACAGGCAACACCTATATATAGATAACACAGGATCAACCATTCATAATAGACCAACCCTTCCTGTTCTGTAAAGATCACTTTTCAGCAATCATCTCATCATCACAGGCAGGATTACAGTAAAAGGTAACACCTATATATATATATATATATATATATATATATATATATATATATATATATATATAACACAGGATCCACCATTGACAATAGGGGATGGACACAGCTCCCCTCCTCCCTCTACCCTGCATAATGAATGACCTTTGTTCAGGTCGCAGAGCATGCCTAGAAGCTCTCTCGTAGAAGTCAATGGGTCCCCTCCTGTTTACAGGTTCCTATGCTACATGTGGCTGCTGTTAAGCATATCTCTAAATGCTGTTAACAGCAGCTTAGGCAAGATGGCGGCCCCTATAATCATGTACAGATAATAGAATAAAAAAAATATACAATCATAAAATAAAAATAGACTAGAAAAAAGTTTCACTATCTGGTTTTAATTAGGAAAAAAAAATAAGTGATACATTCCCTTTAACAATCCTTATTAGCAGTATTAGGATAACGCTTTTTATTACGGTCATCGTATCTCAGTACAGTCATTTGCTTTTCCCCTACAATAAATCTTAGAATATTTTTTCATTGGGCGCCTACTTGTATCTAGATCTACTTTGCTATATATTTTATTCCTATTATTTCCATATACTATAGAAGTCATCTCTTTATTTAAGTTTAAGAGGTGTAATCTGACTTGTTTCGCCCCTCAGGCAGTTTTCATGATATATCTTAACCAATAAGTCCATGACTCCCTTCAATTCAAGCGACAAACAGTCAGTTCTTGGCATGCACGCTATACTGAATGTCTAAAACTCCCATACATTATTAAAGCATGATCTATCCCTGGCTGTGCCAGTCCATGCAGTAATATCATTTTGCATGCAAGTCAGACAGATAATATGTATAATTACGTGCAATCTGTGTCTTTTATCTTGCAGATGGGAAAATGGAAATTTCAGCATTGAAACTAATAATATGCAAAATAGAATCAATTCTTAGATATGAAAATCTGGGCTGTAATTGTGTAACCTTTCCAATGGCTGGGGAATGCAAATCATCCAGCACGCTATACCTAGTCACTAATATGTTACACGTTTGATGATTATTATATGGAGCGGACCAAATCATATACCGCAGTATAGTTCATTCTGTTTGTTAGAATAGAAAACAGCTTATTCTTCTGACCTGGGTTCAGAGTAGCAGCCAATGCACGACCTATTCTCTGTGCTTTTATACCAAGCATTGTCTATTCCACAAGTCTCCATCTCACAGTATGTACAAAAAAAGGAAGCAAAATGTAATCATTCAGGTCTATTCTGCATATGGAACAGCGTCCAGGCAACGACTATACGGGTAATAGGAATGGGGGGGGGGGGTGTTATTTAGCAGACAGCCTACTATTGGGAATGGATATAAAGTCCACAGTGAGTATGCACTGTTATCCCCTGGCGGCTTCTTTGAATTTGCAAGAAAACTCACAGACACAGTGATGCAGGAAGCCGGCTTTCTTTATAATGTTTTTGAACGTTACAAATACGATAGCAGTCTCTACAAACACAACGCTGTACAATGGCTGGTGCTGATAATGACTTTATGTTCCCCGTCCAACTCAGTCAACATTGCTAGGCCTGTTCATAGCGGCTCCCACCCCGCCTGGCACTACGTCTCGGCACTGCTCACACACCTCTCTCTGTGTTTCGGGCGGCCGTGGATGTTGGCTACTCACCCAGGAGAACAGGCCAAGAAAGGACAGGTCTACTCTGCTCACTGGTTTGTGCAACCAACGTCTTGGCACCAATTCCCAGATCCTTATATAATGTCGGATAAGGCTTCACCTCCCTTACTCGAGTCGCGTGACTTGTGGGTCTCGGGGCTTCAGCACTACTGAATAAGTACCTCCCCCAAAAATGCTATCGCTATCATTGCCCGGGCCCAAATCACTTAAAGTACACATATCTCTCAGCGGGACAGGCAGCCCCATGCCCCTTGGCGTCTTGCCTAACTCTGACTACGGGTCTTCCTAACCCCCAAAATCACACCATATGGGGTCCCGAGCCAAACTAACCTTCCAGGGATACCATACAACAAGAACTCAATTGGGAAGAGTAATCTCAACCAATAACGTGAAAAAACACACATTATTAAAAACATTATTGACCCTACTGTTTAACCCCTCTTACACATATACCATTCCACTGATTGATAATTATTAAAACTCTGTGGGAAAACCCTACAGTGACCATAACAGGGGCTACCACCAGGTACGAGGGTTACCAGGGGCATACACAGTAAGGGCCCCATTAGCAAAACTCATAATCCCCCCCCCCCCCACTGAAATCCCAATATATTATTTTTTTATGAAAGTACTGTCCAAAAGCAAGTCAGTGCCAGGCCTCCTCTTACCACAGATCTGCCTCTATCGAGGGTAAATCTGGCCATGTAAATAGATGTGCCCTGCTTGAATGTTTAGTGCTTCCTGATGAGTTTGGTGGAGAAGAAATAATGTTCTGACTTGTTCTGTTTTTCATAGTTTTTCCCCTTAATTCCAGTGAGGGTAAATCTTAAAGGAGTTGTTCAACTTTAAAAAAAAAAAAGAAAAATTGTGACAGCTCCATGTGTTCTACAATAAATAATAAAAAACTATACTCTAGCATTGATTGTCCAGTTGGCCTCCACTTGTCTGTCTATATTGCATGAGCACTGCTAGACGCTCTCACTTGGCTTTTTCTGTACCTGCCATAGAATTGCATGGAGTAGTAGCGCACATACCTGGCCACTGCCCTATACAACTCCTCCCTACCGCGGACATGCTGCTAGAAAGGAATGGGGGACTGAGGTTCCCAGGTCATCGGAACTCTGCCTATCTAGCATTTCCCACCTATCCTGTGGAGGATGATAAATGTGTATGGCTGGAGTACCCGTTTAAGGGTAAACCTCATAAACAAATTAATTTTCCATTGTAAATAGGGGAGTCCTTCAGGCTGTGTAATAAATACACTCTTTGCCAGTGCAAGCTTAGTCAAGGATCTAGCAACAAGTAGAGAAGTCCACACAGTATCCGCCTGATCTTATACATATTCTGCATGGTCACCTCCAGCACTTTCGTCTCTACATTGTTCAATATAAAATGGCCCCAATTATCTGGAACGCGGTAGCGCACTGAGCTACACTGTTTTTGTAAGTCCCATAGAACTGAATAGTAGTAACAGAAACAGCATAACTCTCATGCTGCGCTGCTTCCGTAACTGCCATTCACTACTATGGTAGTTACAGTAACAGCGTAGCTCAGAGGGTTACGCTGTTTCCATAACTCCCGACCATGTAATCAGTAAGTGGCCGGGAGGCAGCGTGAGCACAAAAAGCAAGAACAGGGTTTAGGGGGCCCCGTTCTAGAGATAGGTGCGGGTCCCAGAGGTGTGACCATCATCTAACTGACATTTATGACATATCCTATGGATATGTCATAAATGTCTCTGATGGGAAACCCCCTTTAATGCAAATCGCAGTTATACTTCTCCTAAAGAGCAAGTGAGGGCATGGACAATGCATTATTTGCTGTGATAGAAGACTTGCAGTTATATAGGTCAGGGACTGTAAATAAGATCTGAACGGGAAATCGTTTTTCTTATCTATTCTATCCTATCTACCTTTGCAAATGCCATGAGGTTTTTCCAAAAAGGTCACTGTGGTCAAAGAATAGAGTGGCCCTGGGCGGTTCAATTTAAATGCCAAGATCAGATTTCTATGAAAACTGTGCGGTGGTTTTTCAATAAACCAAGGTTCTCAACACTTTAAAGAAATACAAGTCACTAGAGTAAAATGTTTCATTACTGGTGTTTGTGACAGAACCCTGGGGCAGAATATGAGACCCGCTACAACGTATCATTACATGAGGTTCTCTCATACAACAAGATGCCAGCCAGATCCAATTCCCAGAGCTCCAAGCATCTGCCTGGGGCCACTGTCACTGCCCAGTATGTAATGTGCGGAATCACCCACACGGCCTAGTAAGAAATTGAACACAAATACAAATAGACGTTCATATCGGAAGCAATTTACGTAAACTCTGCCTTAGCATGAATGTAAACAGATTATCATTCCACTATACGAAATATCAATGGATGAGCACTTATATAGTAGTGTCTACATAGATATAATATTGTATAAAATGTAGTAAAGCGGGTGGTACGGTGAGGTAGCAAAGACCCAAAACAGAATCAAAATGTATCACCACCCCCTCCCATGACTAACTCTTCAGTGCGTCGGAGCATGAGAATATTCCTGTTTGTTTCGTTTGGAAGGTCGAAATTTGGATCGTACATCCTCTAGCATGCAGAAAATTTGGATTGTAAGAACTTAAAATCATAACATCTAAATACAATTGATCAATGGTCTTGACAAGGGAAATACATTTCTCCATGCCCACTGAGCCATGTGATGGCGATGGAGTTTGGATAGCAAAATCAAATAATCGCTTCTTGGGTTGTATGGATTCAAACCATCGTGTCACAGCATCATAGTAATGTCACCCTCATCAAAAAGTCTAGTTGGCAATATGAAAATGTGGTCGGTGTATGGATGGGGAATTCTCAGAAACATGGGCAGAATGACTGGCATAACAATTTTCTAAAAATGATGATCTAACGTTGAGCCAGCAGAAAAAATAAATAAAACCACATGGTAATGGCTTCAGATGGACAGCTTGTCCCTCTGTGGGGAATTTCACACAGAGTAAAAAGAAGTCACGTGAAATAAATCATACAGACGTTTCACTTTAAGGCCGCATGCACACGACGCGTATTACCTGCTGATTTGGCGCACGGAAATTCCTGCGGCAAATCCGCAGTTTAATACAGTACCAGCAAAGCAAATTTGACTTCTAGTAATCTAATCTACGCGTTGCAGAATTTTACACGCATAAATTAACCTGCGGTGTGTATTTTATAATCAGCAGCATAGCAATTTAACTTTTCCATCACAGAATTGTAGCTGATAAGTTTATAAAAACGCACCAAAATAAAACCGCACCAATTTCCACATCAAAATATAATAAAACACACCTAAAAATGCATTAAAAAAAGCACCATTATGTGTGGATTTTACCTGCGGAATTACCTGCGTTTATCTGCGGCTTTAGGGTAAGTCCACACGTAGCTACTACTGCACACAGTCCGCAACTGATTTCATTGCGGAAAATTTGCACCGTATTACAGTAGCAGCAAGAGTCTGAGATTTGAACAAATCCCATCTACACGCTGCATAAAAAACCTGCCCAAAAACGCTCATAAATAGACCTGTGGTGCTTTTTTTTTTTAATCCGCAGTATGGAAATTTATGCTTCGGAATCGCTGCTTTTCTGTTGCGGGTTTTCCCCATTGAATTCAATAGGAAGGTAAAACCCGCAACAAATAGCAGATGTTGCGATTTTTGTGGCAGAAAAAGCTGCGATTCCGCCACAAAATTCGCAACTCAGAAAAAAAAATCATATTTACCCAGATCTCTTTGCTCCTGTGTCCAGCCCGGCCTCCAGGGATGATGGTTCACAACCTTATGTATGATCTCTGCATTGGCCATAGTCTGATATCTGGAAAAATCCTGATCCATACCTTTTTACCACCATTTGCTGCCTGCCTCGACTATTAGGCTGAGTTCACACTGAGTTTTTTGCAGGAGGAAAATCTGCCTCAAAATTGTGTTTGGAATTTTGAGGCAGATTTTCCTCTGCCTACATGCCGATTTTCGCTGCATTTTTCGCCGGGGGCCATTGAGCGCGCGGGCATAAAACGCAGCGAAATACACTTTCTCTTCCTCCCAGTGATGTCAATGAGAGGTCAGAGGCGTAAACGCCCGAAGATAGGGCATGTCCCTTTTTTTTCCCGCGAGCCAGTTTTTCCACTCGTGGGGAAAAAACGCCTGCACCTCCCATTGAAATCAATGGGAGGCATTTTCGGACGTTGTTTGGCGAATTTTGCGGCGCGGTTTCCACGTAAAAAAACTCAGTGTGAACTCCCCCTTAAGGGGAGTGTGATCTCAGGATTCCTTATGTTGCATAAGGTCAATGGTGAAAAGCAAATAATTCTTTAGCCTTTGCATCCTAGATTACGCCAAAGCTGAATCCAACACGACCAAGTGGATCTGCATCCTGGATCCTAACAAATCTCATGAGTACAAGTGGCTTGTAGGTAAAACATTTCCCTATGAAATTTGCTAAGAAATTTTTATAGGGCTTTCCAGGAGTTTAAAAAATTACCCTGACAGTGGAAAATGGAATAATATAAAAAAAACAAAAAACAATAGTGTCCTGTCCCACGCCGCTCCAGTGCTGACACTCTCGTGGTCCCCACCAGTTTTTATTTACTTGTCCTGCACTGATGACATCATGCACATCCATGTGACTTATATACACACAAGAAACAGAGTATAAAGCCAGGTATATATAAAAAAAATATAAAATTTTATTAAATACATATAAGAACAAACATATTAAAAAGGTACATGAATGGATAGACTCTATATAATGTAAACACAGATAAATAGGTTAGCCAGGTGTATAATGGATAATATATTATAGTTCTTATATTGGGGATATATGAATTGGGCAATGTATTATCATATGTAGCGTTAGTTCCTTATGTGTAGACTATTTAATTGTGGACATGAGTGTCCAAAGGGTAATTTCTACGTGGAAAATACTCCTAACATAGGTAGTTCAGATAAACCTTACCCATATCAGTAGTCACTGGTGGCCTGGATAACTGTGTGTTGGACCCCAACGCGCGTTTCGCGATGTCCGCCGCTTCCTCAAGGGGTGTATTGTGTCTAACTATAGTGGGCCCTAAATAGTATATTGCCCAGGTGATTTCGATATAATTTGATAGCTGTTTCCACGTCCATAGGTATTCGGCGCACGTCCATCGACGCAACCGGAAGTGTGGCATGCCCCACATCCAACCTCCAGTGCTGCGGCGCACATCCGGCTTCCTGACGCATACCAGGAATTCAAGACATGGGCACCACACTATAGGAGGCACGAACGGGGTCAGCAACAGTCCCGGCCACGTGCGTATGGAGCTCCAATCTCTGACCACTGCTGTAAAGGATCTGCCAGGCACAGCTTCGGGGTTAACTCCCATAGGTAATCAGTCGGCACCTGAGTCTATGTCTCTGAGACTGACTCCAGCTTCCACCACTCAGGCTGGCAGGCTTAGGAGTGGGAGAGCCTATCGCAGCCTGGCCAGACTCAGCTAGCTCCCACCCTCGGTCTATTTATACCTGCCTTTCCTGTTCCTCCTTTGCTTGTGATTCTTCTCGTGTGGTTTCCTGGCCTTGCTACAGCTTCTGACTATTTGATCCTGCTCCAAACTGACCCTGGCTTACTGACTACTCTCCTGCTCTGCGTTTGGTACCTCGTACACTCCTGGTTTGACTCGGCTCGTTCACCTCTCTTGTTGCTCACGGTGTTGCCGTGGGCAACTGCCCCATTTCCCTTAGCTTTGTGTACCCTTGTCTGTTTGTCTCGTGCACTTACTGAGCGTAGGGACCGCCGCCCAGTTGTACCCCGTCGCCTAGGGCGGGTCGTTGCAAGTAGGCAGGGACAGAGTGGCGGGTAGATTAGGGCTCACTTGTCCGTTTCCCTACCCCTATCACTACAACTGCAGTTTGTGCTCTATATGAAAGCATTACCACTGAGGCAAGTGATTAACTGCAGCGGTCACTTGAATGACTTTTAATTATTTTTTTATTTTATTACATTTCTTGCTGTCAGGGTAATTTTTTAAACTCCCGGAAAAACCCCTCTAAGGGTCTCATCTAACTTGGCTGGTGTTAGGGGGAGTTACACAACATTGCTCCAAATAGATGGGTAGATTTTTTTTGTTTGGTCCATATAATTAATTCTTACATACTTTTAAAAATAATCTACAGGGAGATGGACCGGAGATGAAAAAAATATTTGTTTTTCCATACAAACCCAACCAAGAAGTCCAGACTATACCCCAAAAGTGCCAAAGTTAACAGTGCCAGCAGACTGCCCCTTCTCCAAATCAGTTTTCTCCTTTCACACAGCCATAGAATTAAATAATACAATTCTGCTTGCCACTGCCACAAGGGGGAGCTAATTGCATACATGGAACCAACGAAAGCAATATGCAGCAAGCTCCCCCTACTGGCAGCCATTGGAAGCCTTTTGCGGGAGACTTGCCTTCTGTGCCAGGAGTGCTAAATATCTCCCCTTTTTCGTGAGACTTCCATACAATCCAGGAGAGTAGGCAAGTATGGTATAACTTTTCAAAAGTTTTAACACAACGGTGTAGTGTAATATCTGGTATTTATCCAAATAGTCGAAAAATTTAATCATCTGCTGGAACGAACCAATAAAAACATCTAATTTTTGATTTTGCAGAGCGAATATTGTGAGATTGTCAGGGGCCCCCCAGGCTATTGCCTGGGGGACACATGGTCGCACGGCCCCCCATAAGTTGTTAATAAAATATGTTTTTTTGCTTGGTATGTTTTTCTCTCCCCCTTTCCCTCTTTTCTCCATTTGTTATTTTATATTAGAATGGTACTTACCATCGTGGTGTCCCCCGGGTAAGCTGTGCTGGTGGCACGAGCCGGTTTCCAGATGTTTCTGTCTCTGGGCAGTTTGGAGTTGGTCCCAGCTGATTGGACCTAGGTCAGCTGTGCAATTGCATGAGCAGGTTCTGGCAGATTCTATCTCCAGGCAGTTTTGTGGAAGGCCAGCTGATTGGTCATTGATAAAATCCTAAAGGCGGGAAAATTGGACATAAAAGGAGCAGTTCATCGTGGTCAAGCAGCCAGTTTTTGAAGATTGGACCGTCGCCCACCCTCCCGCCCTATTGTTCTTAAATTCCTTCACGTCACGTTGTTTGTTAGAGGGGTTTGTCACCCAGCTAATGCTGGGCGGACTTGGTTTTTATTGGTCAAAATATTTATATTTTATTATTTATTCGATTATTTATGGTTATTCTCTTCGAATTATTTTATCTTAGGTTACCCTTAATAAACACCGTGGCCATTTTTATCCAAAGAAACTGTTGTCATGTTTTATTTCATTTTGATTGAGTATTGTGGGGTTTGTGCTACCATGATGATAGAGTCTCATTTACACAATGCAACTTACATCCCCACATAGCGCTGTATTATCATGTTATACACGACGCAGAATCACAGCTCCACCACAGTCTTCAGCAGGATGAGAGTGCGGGTGGAATCCAGTAGATAAGCGTATTTTCATGCTTAAGAATTAGAATAAAGATTGTTTACACTTTGCCGTTAACCAAATGATCCGCCTGTTTACCAGATGATGTTATATTTCATAAGAACCATTAAAAGCGGCAGATAAAAAGTTCTTTCATTTATTTGCAGGATACAATTATTTAGATTCTGATTTCCGCTGGGAGTTACAAGTTTGAAGGGCATCTTATTGCCGGGAATGGCTTTGAGAACCATCACAAATTCTGTCGCTTTGGCAACCATCTGCGGCCTGCAGCCTACCCTTTTATCCACCGCAATCATGTAATTTCTGCTGAACATATTGTGCCTGAAGAGTTACAGGGGGTGCGTTCTAGAAGCGTAAATGGCTCTTATTGTCATAACATATTCACTAGATCCACTTGTATGAAGAAATTGTCCCAAATTCAGTTATTCATTCGGAAAAACTAGGAGGACCGTGGAGAATGAGAACAGAATATTTATATTTTAGTTCCTAAAGGAGCAGTAAATCTAAGGGCTAGTTCACATGGAGTTTTTTGACGCGGAAACCGCATCAGAAACCGTGCCAAAATATGCCCGAATTCTCCTCCCATTGATTTCAACGGGAGGCGGAGACGTTTTTTCCCCGTGAGCGGTAAATAAAGCTTGCAGGAAAAAGAAGCAACGTGCCCTTTCTTCGGGCGTTTTCATCTCTGACCTCCTATTGACATTAATGGGAGGCAGAGGTCCCGTGTTTCGCAGCGGTTTTTGCTGGTGGCGCCCAATGGCCAAATGTTCTGCCGTCAGGTCAAAATCTGCCTCAAACTTCCTGAAGGAATTTTGAGGCAGATTTCTCCACCTGCAAAAAAACTCTGTGTGAACAGGGCCTAAAGATGATATGACTCACATAGAGTAAAAAAAAACGATTGTTTTGCACAATGATGGGTCATTATGAGTAATGTGTTAGCGCAAGCAGAAAGAAAACGTACTCGTAGTCAAGGCGACGCATCTCTCTGAGGTACTGCAGCCTAGCTTCCTGGGATGACGGCTCATCCCAAATGACCACTAAAGCCTGAGATTCGTTGCAGCAGTCACATGGGATGAAACATCATCCCATGAGGTCTGACTGGATGCAGAAGCAGAGAGATCTGGGTAAGTATAACTTTTTTTTTCCTGTGTTGCAATTTTTGTGGCGGAATTGCTGCTTGTCCCCCGCAAAAATCGCAACATCTGCTATTCCTTGCAGGTTTTCCCTCCCTAATGAATTCAATGGGAAATATCCGCAAAAAAAAAAAGCAGTGATTCCGAAGCATAAATTCACATGCTGCAGATCAAAAAAACGCACCGCGGGTCAATTTATGAACAGTTTATCGCTGTACTTTTTACGCAGCGTGTGGTTGTTAAAATCTCCTCTAATCTGCGGGTAATATACTACGTTGCAGATTTTCCACAATGAAATCCATTGTGGAAAATCCGCAGTGTTTACGCTACGTGTGGACATACCCTTACAATTTTCAGAGGGTGGAGCATAAGACATAAAACATGGACTGACATGTCCGTAAATACTGGTGTAAATACGGGTCCTTGGTCACACGTATTCGACCCGTATTGCACTAGTATTTACGGTCCCGTGCCCGTAAATATGGGTCCGGTGTCACCAGTATTCCACCCGTATTTACGGACACGTTTTCGATGCAAAATTGCACTGCAGTAATCGGCAGCCCCTTCTCTCTATCAGTGCAGGATAGAGAAAAGGGACAGCCCTTTCCGTAGTAAAAGTAAAAGAAATGCATACTTACCCAGCCGATGTCTTGGTGACGCGTCCCTCTTTCGACATACAGCCCGACCTCCCTGGATGACGCGGCAGTCCATGTGACCGCTGCAGCCTGTGATTGGCCTGTGATTGGTTACAGCGGTCACATGGGCTGTTACGTCATCCCAGGAGGCCGGACTGGAGGAAGAAGCAGGGAGTTCTCGTTAAGTAGGAACTTCTATTTTTTTTACACGTTGATTTATATTGTGATCGGTAGTTACTGTCCAGGGTGCTGAAAGAGTTACTGCCGATCAGTTAACTCTTTCAGCACCCTGGACAGTGACTATCCACTGACGTCGCCTACCAACGCTCCCGTAATTACGGGTGCACACACGTAGTCACCCGTAATTACAGGAGCCCCATAGACTTCTATGGGCCTGCCCGTGCCGTAATTACGGCCTAAAATAGGACATGTTCTATATTTTTCAACGGCCCGGTCACTTACCCGTAAGCATACGGGGAGGTACCCGTGGCCAATAGAAGTCTATGGGACGGTAATTATGGCCCGTGATTACGGGCGTTTTTACGTTCGTGTGCATGGGGCCTTAGAACTGGAGATATGTGACATAACGTAGTGATTATATAGTAAACCCCAGCCTGAAATACAACTGTAGAAGATTAGACAAACTTTAGTTTTAGTTACAGGGGTTACATTTTTACAAAAAGAGGTTGTTGTATGACGAAAGCTCCTGTCCATATTGCCCTATTGGGGCATATGGACGTCATACAGGGGAAGACCCCGCTGAGTACTCCTCTCATTAGCCGGAGCCACTAAGTAAGAGCAGCTCCGGCTCTGGTAGACCCATCCAGTCCAGGTATTACATGTTCAGCCATTTATTTCATATAGTACTATATTTTACATATATGTATGGCCAGCAGATCACCATATATTCAAAAAGCCAGACCCATGGTGAACCAGTTGTCTTATAAAGGACACCTAAAAGATGACGTGATAACATCCACAAATGTGCACAAAAATCACAATTCTTTAATGGTGCAGCAGAATGTAGCAAACACAAAGTTTCAACCCTCACCATGGGGCAAATGCCAAGCCATGGTCT